>NC_068359.1:19870187-19967687 GCF_020536995.1 Dreissena polymorpha | reverse complement strand
TCAAATCAAATTAAACAGCCAGTATGGATATAAAATCATTTTTATATGCAAGTGTTTCTTTAACTTATAATTTAAATCTAAACAGCATAGCATACATTACTGAAAAAAATATTGATGTATTATTCCAAATTCACATATGGCGATTAATTGCACATTATATTGAACTGTATGAATTTTGATGTAACTTCAATACAAAATGCACTATTTCTACTACAAACAAACATATTAGGCTTATTGCTCATAAATATGCTTTGGTATAATATGCACACTGTTTAAATGAGCATCATATGCGCATTAACTATACTTCAACAATCACACGTGTATTTGTTCTGACTCTTTCGACATTTGTTTGCAAAAATGTTGTTTTTTCCGTTAGCCACATTTTTTTTGCTCGTCAATTATATTAATGAAAAAATGTATTAATGAATTTAAACATATACTTAAAACACACTTAAAGTGCACACTGGAACATATCGTTTTTTTCTCGTAAAGTGCATTTGTCTCGAGGAGAAATATACTTTATCATATTTTAATGTATACATGCTTGAAAACAAATGCAGAAAAACACACTTTTAGGTGTTTTTTTTGTCTGCATTTTTAAGAGTATTAAATGCGCATTTAACGCAGAAAAAATACGATGCCAAAACTGCTACAATTAATGTTAATGGAATACACTTTTTAAAGTAATAAAATACTTAAGTGATACAGAAAATAAACGCGTAATTACTTTTTTTTAACACTTAATAATACCCTTTTATATATTTTCTTGTGAACACTTAAATGACATTTGTACCAACAATATGAGATATAATTCGTGCATAAATGCTGTGTTCATTAGGCAATATAATTTGTATGAATCATATCTGCCACTTCTTTTGTGGTATATAAAGTACCTGTACAATTCTTTTGAAAGAACAAGACATAAATAACAGTTTGATGTATCCTCCTCCTTTTTTCAACCTTGCTATCCTTCTCGAATGGTCACCACAGAAATTTGGTTAAATATGACTTGGTGCTAATAATAACCAATTTGTATAAATTCATAGGCAAATTTGCAGGTTTAAAAAAAAGCGTTGATCTGTGATCCTCAAGTTTCCCATTACTGTTAAAATATTGAATTCCCGATCTTAATTGCTCTTTGGCAAATCGAAGTTGAATACAGTAATCAACTAAAAGTTAATAAACATTTCTGCTTTTTTATGTGTATGATAAACTTGTCACTAAATTTATAACATTTATTTGTACAAGCACAATTCCATCTTCGTGAAAGCATATACACTATGAAATACTAGTATTTAAGTAATTTGTATGTTGCAATTTTCCAAAGAAATGATGATTATAATATTGAGCATGATGGTTATTTTTTTTTTCATTTGATCAACAATTCCATTACCAAATCAATGTTTGTGAACCAACTTGAAAATAAAACACTATTCAATTGTCGAACCATACCACATTAAATACATTTATAAATTTTTGTGTAATTATGCTCGCCTTGTTTAGCCTCCTTGTGATATAAACATTTTCTTTGACAATTGCCTCTTAGAATTTCGATGCTTAAAGGCGCCGCCAGATTGAAAGTAGTTTTAAATGGCGATGATTGTACCAGAGGCGTATATATGCTGATTTATGCAAAAAAAACGTCTGCTGATCCAGTGTGATAAAGTAGCAGTCTAAAGGTTACCATATAATACATATTTTCTTTATATAAATCAATTGAAAAACGACCACTCTAAGCGAAAATAAATGCAACATTTTGCATATGGAGACCCCAACCCCCAAATATCCATACCCCTCTAAAATGCATTCTTTGCTGAATCGATTTATGAAAAACAAAATATATGCCAGACAAATCAAAATTGACTGTTTTCGTACCTTCTTTTTGCGGCCGTTCTATAGTGGAAAGTAAACTTTTTCAGCGCGAGTTTTTACTATACAGTCTCTTATTTTATCAGACTTAATAGATTTTGTATATTAATATCTTCAAAAGAATTTAAAAAAAAATTAAGTCTAAAGTGCAAAACATGCCTTCGAATAAATGTGATGTTAATTTTTTAGAGAGTAAAGCACACAAGGATTGATTATTTAGTACAGTGTAACCTTAAGGCTACTAGGCGTTTAAAGCAAACAAATACACAAACGTTGAGTTTCCTTCTATAAACTGTTTTATAGACTTATAGAAAACACAAATTACACAAATCTTAACTCAAAAACATTGCTGATGGGGAGTTGTACAAGTAGTTTCGTCCGCTGCCTCCCTGATGATCTTCAGTTGGTGTTATCTTTAAGTACACATGTAAGGGCAACTATAGGTTCTGGTTATATAGGTATTATAACATCATAAGAATCCACCACAGCAAGGCATAATTACCATACCAACATGGACGCACACTATCCATGCCATATAAATATGTTTGAAGTACACCTAGAGCAGTCATGTACATTAGTATATAATCATTCAGTTTAAATGTAAAATTTTCAATTTGATCATTTAAAGAAATATTGGATTTTTTCCAAAATGAGTTATTATTCCTCCCACCATTTTACCGGAGAATGCTATAGGCTTATCCTCCGTCCGTCTGTCTTTCCGTCATTCCGTAAGAAAAAATGGATTCCGCGATTTCTCAAAATATATTGAAAAAACTTGGATGATTTTTTTTTTATTATAAAGGATAATGTGTGGATTATGCACGACACCTATTTAAACCAGAGGAAAAAGGTTAAGGCATTGTTACTTAAAATGGAACAAACTTATTTCTGTAATGACTCCAAATAAATATTGCAACATCCTGAAACTTGGTATTCAGTTGCGCTTTATGTGCTTCATGTATCCGTATGTCAATTTTTTCTGATTATCCGTCATTCTGTCCGTCCGACTTCAAAAACAGATTTTACTTACAAGAAATTCTTGAGATATCTCGCAACATAAAGCCACATAAACACTCAAACGTAACGAATATTTCGCAAGATATATTAATAAAATTTAGTAAACACATAATAAATTATCGTTCCCTACAGAAATAGCCAACATTTCAACGCTAGATGTGGTCTGGTAACATATATTTAACGACATGAAAATGCTCGTTTTTATTTTGTTTATGACAATAAATTCCTTGTTAATTTCCTTCGTCGATATCCGAAAATCAACAAGCGAATACGAGATTGGCTTCGGACAGCGTCGGAATTACGACGTACTTTTAATAGGAACTTCCGGCAATGAACCACATATTCATGTGATAATGCTTTCGACAAAGCCAAAGTCCATTTCTTATGTTAACTGTCTGATTAACGTTGTAATTCACATGCATTGAACACGACCGAAGTGCTTTGAATGTGTCACTGATGTGATAACTTGCAAATGAGACATCGCAATGAAGTACAATTTATGTAACTAAAATATGGCAAAGTACTAAAACTCTGCTAGTTTTATTGATACAGTGATATCAAAACGACCAAACCACACATTTCAGCAAAATATATTGTGGATTGTTTTAACCGAACAATATATAAACAACGAATAGTGTTTGTTGTCTTTATTCACAATGCACGAAGAAAAATTAATAGATTATATAAACAATCATATGTTCAACTAAAACATGTAAGGCAAATGTCTTGAACTTGTACTTAACTGTCTGTGATTATGCCAAAAGGTTAAAACTTAAAAAATCTGTGTGTTACTCTTCTTATTCATCACCCTGAACTTTAATCCTACAGAAATTTCAAATAAAGCATAATCAACAAGCACACCAGGTGTGGTTAAAAGGGTTATGCGGTTTTTATAATTGGATGAACATACTTTATTTTTTATAAACAAACTACCAATCAGCGTTCTGGATGATTCATCTTTAACAGTTGAATGTTGAAAATGAATTCGAATATGATACCAAATAGGTTATCTTGGTAAATGTTAGGTAAACCGTTCGCTGTATTCAAACACCAGCACAACGGCAACAATAAAACAAAAGTATATACTAGTTTTGTATAATGTTTGAATACACTAATTTTACTCCTTTTTTAATTTTAGTTTTTATTTATAAACAAGGGTTTACCTCAAGAATTTCGTCGTTATAACAACCTTTAAACTATGGAAGTATAACAGTGAGTAATCACACTGTTTAAATGTCGTTTATTTGAGGTAATTATAACTAAATTCGAGCAAACGCATGACTTATTCGACAATGCTTCCTATTATGTATCTACAAATTAATTACCACCAAATTAATTATTTTAAATGTAAACAGTAATACAGTAAAGTGAAAGTGCCACTGAATTAAATGGCCATGATATGTGCATTATACACGTATTTATGCATATTCAAAAACGATTACAAATCATGTTTCTTTCCATTTATTCCTCATGGAATTGTGTACTGATGCATAATGTCATAGTAATGTGGAAAACAGTTGTTGAAATTTTCCCGCCTGAGACCACCTCAATTTAATTGTTATTGTTTTAGCTAACCTGAACATTAAACAAAATACACCACACGCCTAATATAATGGTCTATTTCAAATATACAATAGACATACTGCCCCTGCGTAGACATGATAAAAACATATTATCATATATAAAGGCATGACATGTGTTCAGTATTGAATTTTATAAGTTGTTTAATAATGTATCAATACATGCAAAGGACCCGGACAAAAAAGAGTGTTTTTTAAGATAAAAGCATATAGAATCTAGTTAACAAGAAATACTATAACGATGACATCAAAAACAACAAAGGCGAATCTACAAAAGAGCGAGAACTCAAGTTTGAGTAATGAATTATATACAATTAATCATAATATACAGGTTTCTTTGACAAAAGCTATGTACGTACATAGCAATGTATCTGTTGGTACTTGTAGTATTCGATTGCATTAATTCAATAAATTTCATCCTGTTTGGTCTTTTCCCGTAATATTTATTTATATACAATTTCTTAATAGCATTATATAAGGAATATTCTAATAAGAAGTGATATTTATCCGTATCCACAAGGACATTGCAATGTTGACGTTTTCTGTTGGAAAGGTATAGCTTCAGGTTTATACCATTTGTCTATTTCGATTTCTATTCCATTCTTCAAGAAAATGTCTATATTCAAAGAATTTATTAAACAAAGTACAAACAACTTTTAAGAAACTTGAAATCATTTAGCAGATAATCAGGGCCACATGATTCACCATTATGATTTTGCTCACAAGCACGTATAATGTCTTGATCATAAATGCTACATTTAAGTCACTAAAATTACATTTTATTCCCCATTTAAGTTCCGGGCCTGATAAAAGAAAACATCTTCATCAGCTTGATATAGTTTTCAATAACATAAACCCCCTGAAACAGTTACAAAATCCATTAAAAGTCAATAGGTCGAACGATAAATAAACCGCTTTCCATATTCCTCATTTACGGTACAATTCACATAAATTGAACGCAGATGAAGTACTTTGAAAGGGGTTAGTGAAGTGGACATTTGCAAATGAGACACCACAATTAAATTCAGTATGTGTTGCTAAGATGTTGTTTAGTTCTTGCACACCGCTAGGTTTATCAGAGCGATTTCGAAACAGCCAAACGTCTCACTTTCAGTATTTGCTTGGGGGATTGTGTTTACGAACCCAATTTAAACAAGTATTAATGCTTGTTTCCTTGATATAAAAGAAACGATTACATTTGTAAAAATTGACAGGTAATTTTCGAAAATCTTGATTTAATATATTATTTATAGATAAAACAAGTTAGGCAGACTTTGAGCTTACTTTACTTACTGTCAATTTGCCAAAAGGTCAAAAACATGAAATATGTTGGTTAATATATGTGCAAAGTACGGACTAAAAGCCTTGCGTATTTTGAAATAAAGTGTTGCACTATATCATTTCCAGTCGACATTTAAACAAAAATGAATATAAAAACATTTAAATGCCATATATATAGTACACAACATTATTCTTAATTACTAGCATAAATAGGTTGCATGCAAATGCATCGTCTTTTAATGGTGTATACACATACATGTGAGATTCAATTATTAGTCAATCAAACGCACAACGTCAGCTATTGGCGATTCAATTATTAGTCAATCAAACGCACAACGTCAGCTATTGGCGACACATAGTCGCCCTATTACAGGAAAGACTCCGAAAGAGATCCAGTCTTACGTCATTCACGGTAATCAAGGGAACCAAATATTCGTATAATAATTATGCGTTTTAATATGTTCATCGCTTCCTACACAACCAACCAAAGTAAAAATGTCTAAAGTTGCTGTTAAAAATTCCGTAAATCCACGGATTGAGACTACTGTTAAAAATAAATGACCTTGTCCCAATTTTAAACAAAACGAGACCGGCACCGGACAGAAACTCTGATTCGTGTTGGCTCTTGAAAACGACCCAAACACACAGTGAGAGGTACGGTAAAAAACTGACGATGAAAACTATGTTAACGATGACCATGACGACGGTAATTTTCACTGCCTCGCTGTCAATGCCTGACTCTTTCTGTGCGTTCGTCGATTTCTTAGATGCTGTTGAATGTCGATCATTTCTTGGAGCAAGAGATTTTGTTGCGAGTAGTGTTTTGATTTCTCCTTTCTCTTTTTCTTTCAGTTTGTCGTCCGCCGTATGACTGCAGTCAGTTAAAGACGTTTCAACTTCAGTCGACGACGAGGCTCTGTTTTTTCTCGGTTTGTGCATAATTAATCTTTTCTTGTGGCTTAAAATTGTGTGCACGATAATGCTGTACAGCACAATCAAAATCACCGATAACCCAACAGACAGAACAAAGAGGACTCCGTTAAAGATCCAGACATATTTCTGGTAAGCGACGTCTTTGGTAAATGTACAATCCGCCCCCATGAGGTCAAGGCCATATGTATTTGGTATGGGCACTTGAATCGATCCGAATATTGCAAGACACGGCCACGACAACATAATAGCTATCCCAATACTCCCTAAGCTCACCAACTTTGCAGTTCGAATCCCCATCTGAGGCTTAGTCAAGCGACATATCTTTTTAAATCGGTCCATGGCTATAGCAATAAGAGTCAAAATTGATCCTATTGATCCAAAGTAATTCACAAACCGCAGTAGTTTGCAGGCGACGTTATTTTCAAAAGTGTAAAAGAACTTCATATCGGCGATTACTCCTGGCACGGATATTGCACAAACGATGACGTCATATAAAGCCAAAATTACGATGAAGAATGTATTGGTTGTAAGCTTCGTTTTAGCGCCATAGTAATAACACACCATTGGGTTCCCTACTAGGCTGAGAACCATCATAGTAGAAATGAAAACCGTAGCGGGAACCATCTGGTCCGCCATCTTGTCATTCAGTTCCTGGATTAAGACATCGTGGTCGTGCGAAATCGTGTTGTTGGTAAGCATCGTACCGTTGCTAGCAGCCATCGCGTGCGTCTGGAAATAGATAATGACGATAGTGTAGAATAGTTAATTTTTGGTATTACCGAAACAAATGGGTAAATGATGCATGTAAACATGTGTTAGTTTGTTCGTATTTTTTACCTAATTTTCCTCTACAATAATACTAGTTTGATGCTCTGATTATTTGATTTGGCAAGCACATTTCAGGAGAAAAACTAAGATTTGACAGCCATCTCTCATTATTGTACTTTAAGAAATAAAAGTAACATGACAGACATTTTAAGAATTCGTTTATTAAAACAGAAAACAAAAACATACATACCTAATAGTGCAGATAAAAGAATTTCTGTTTGTTTGTTATTATATTCTACTCCCAAATTTTGTTTGTTAATTCTAACTTGCTACACGACGATTTTGACCCATTTAAGAGCGCGGTTACTATAATAATGAGGTGTGAGTCTGGTTGAAAGGAAATAGACAGATATTGTATATATATTTACACACGCCTTTGTATTTCTATTTTTTGTTGGAATGTGTTGAAAAGTTCACAGTTATCTAATAAGACGGTCATGCACACAATTGTATTTATTTGACAAGCTGTCCATATGTATTTAGTAATTACTGCAATATAGTTCCAGCGTTTAAAAATGAACGATGATGAAGTGTTTGCAAAGCCATCGGAAAACACCGCTAGGACAATTAGCAAACAGTCAATATCAGTTTGAGGCAGTTGTTGGAATAAAAGCTTTCTTATTCAATTTGTATGCACTAAAATGAAATATTAAATTAATTTCCCAATAGCCTTTCACAGTGATTAAATATAAATTAACGATAGTTCTAAGGATCAAAATGTCTTATAACATGTCGTATGCACCATAAGCAAAATACAAATATTGCTCGGACTATCAGAAAATATTAAATTTCGCTTGGATCATCATCAAATTTTAAATATTGCAAAAACCAGCAACATACGTCAAACAACGCTCGGATGGTTTGCATCGACCTGCTCCTAATGCCTCTACAAACTAAATAACGTGTGCAACGGAAACGGTATATGTGTTTCAACCTTGTTTTGCCCTTGAACGTTCACTAAGTTAAAAGAGCGTGTTCCTTAAGAAATAATAAAAACACCTTAAAATGGCATTTGGACTTAATAGTAACCGTCTAGGAATCCCAAAAATGTAAACGATCTGAAGCTGAATGTAATAAGCTGCATGTACCTCTCGTTGATGATATTATCCGGTCAATATTTAGCGCGTATTTTATGACCTGGATCGTTCATATCGAGAAAGAACGGCACTTTGTTGGAAATAACATTTTAAAATATATGTCAAGCACCAGTGGTTAGCCAATGAATACCAATAACAATTTCAGAAAACAAATCCAGTTAAGGCAAAGATGCGCTTAGAGATTTGCCTAGTAACTCAAAAAGGAATCTTTTTTGCACAAAATGCAAAAATTTATTAATGCGAAACAAAGTTCAAACTTTTTTATTGTGCTCCGGTTTAATGTTACCTACTAAGACTTTTCCGTCTTAGATTAAAGAGTCTCATTTTGATGGTGTACATCATGAAAGCATTACATTTCGCGTTTTTATACATTACCTATTGGCACTCGCATGAACTTTCATTAAAAGTAAAGTAATCCCCCATGCGCAATCGCACATTCTCGGCCCTTTCCGTCAAACATCGGATAAGTACCTTGAAGGAGATAGTATGAATACACATTTCGGAAGCGGTATTGCGGTCTACCTACGCGGGCCTACGCGAATCAAAATTACATAGTAAAAACAAACATGGCCGGTTTTGCGAGTTGTTTACATTTTGCAAAGATGAAAATGGGGATTTTCTATGCTCTGAAGCCAGAGCAATTACAAACTCTACAGGAATTATGGACGCCATCGTTGTTATTGTTTTTGTTGTTGTAACATTCTTTGAATGGTATCACGTGGGCGGACTACTTTTAACCCGTATTTCTCCCGAGTCCGATTATGATAATCTGCGAGGGGTACCGAATGCCCCCATGCGTTGTACAACATGTGAAATACAACATTTATATTATGCGATATGAATTAGTTTCCCATTCGGTGTATGTAATCAATACTTATTTCAGAAAGTAAACAACACACCGCAACCTTTTAAATTTTATTATATTAATAATATTTATAATTGTTTCTGACACACATAAACGCTGAAACAAAAAAGCTCTTTTGTGAATAATATAACACTGCATTTGTTTTAGGAAATTCTACATGTCTTGCAAATACAATGATGCGGGTTGAGTCTGATCATTTACTTATTATTTCTTAAATATTTTTGGACAGAAAGAAAAAACTTCATGCTAACTATCGCAATGAAAACTGTTTAAATAACGGTAGCGAACATTTATCAAAAATAGAAAAGTATAAATGGAATGACGCGCACAAGCAAAATTTCCTGAGATGATTTGAAAACAATTTTAACTTACATCATGCGCAAATATTGGAAGCATTTGCGTGTACGGATATAGACGAAGCGATTGATAAAATATTAAATTTGTACAAATAAGCTGCATCGGATATGAAGGCTTATTATAAAACACACTCTCTTATTTTTAATGACACTTCAGCAAATAAGTCGTGGTGAGATAGGGAATGTAACGCGGCTAAACAAATGAAGTACGCAGCATTACGAAGATTCCGTTTAAGTTATGATGTTTCGGTTTATCAACACTATGTAACACTCCGTAGAGAGTTTAAAATTATGTGCTCGGTAAACAAGTGTATCAAACGACATAAAGAAACGAATTGGTTTTATCGCGTTCTAAACCAAAGTTGTTCCGGAACTTAATAAAAGGTAGTCAAAAGACGCAAAACACAGATTCTTGTAATATACATGTAGATCCATGTGCATCGTATGGTTATTTGAAAGGTCCTCTTTTTAAAGACATTCGACCAAGTTTAATTGATATACTTAAAGGGTAACAAAACTGAAGATAATTAAGATCAAATTTTAAACTCAGCAATCACGAGCGAAAAAATAATGCAAAGTATTTCAAAACTCAAAGAGGGTAATTGCAAGGGACCGATAGCCTTTGGGCTGAATTTTATAAAAGTACGATGTATTTGATAAAACCGATACTTTTAGATTGATTTAATAAGATTTTTAATACTGGTCATTTTCCAAATACTTGGCGGGATAGTATACTTGAGCCGATGTATAAGTCAGGCGCTACAGACGACCCCTCTAATTATAAAGGTATTTTATAAATTATCATAATGTATAAAATATTTTCCAACATTTTATATAACAAATTATGCAAATGTTCAGATTCCGCAACGGATATTCACCCATCTACAATGTATTTACTCTTCAAAGTATGGTTCAAAAATACGTGTTGACCTGGTGGTAGGTTTTATGTTCTATACGTGGACTTCCAAAAAGCATTTGATGGTTTGATTCTTCATACTCTATTAACAACTATGTTTTAAAATGGTACCAGAGGGAAGCTTTTTCACATATGAAAATCCATGCATTCAAATCTACGCAAATGTGTACGTCTCAATAATAATAACGTTAAGCAAAACGTTTATGGTAACATCGGCACCAGGCAAGGGACGTAACCAGCACATTTTTTTGATTTGTACATAAACGAGTTGTCTACCTACCTAAAATCGAAAGGCCATAGGGGTATCTATATCACCGAGACACTTTATACATAATTTGCATTCTTTTTGCCGATGACTCTGCGAGCTGCGCTGATACTGCGCTCGAGCTACAATCACACTTGAACTAAATATAGGAATTTTGTGATTATACGAGTATGTCAAATAATCGACAAAAGACGGTAATTATTGTTTTTTAGAAACGGAGGTCCGCTAAGATCATACGAACATTAGGTCTATCAATATAATCCGGTAAATGTCACATATGTATATAAATATATGGGTCTTCTTTTTACACCTAAACTATCATGGAGGAAAGCGAAACAAAAACTTGCCGCTCAGACCCGAAAATCTATTTTTGATATAAGCGGCACGATACAATCGGAAGAAGTAATTGGATGACATATGTTAAAAACATTTTGTACCGTTATGGATTTGGTTTTGTTTTGATAAGACAAGAAATAGGAAATGTGAAATTATTCTTAATGTCATTTAAACAAAGATTGATTGAAGTTTTATGTTCAAAAGTCATTTGCTAGATTCCGTTCTTCATGTCATAAATAAGCAATTGAAACTGGTCGACATTTAGGAATTTCTAGGGAACAGCCATTATGTACATATTTTTCAGTCTATTTTTATAATAAATGTATTGACGACGAGTTTCATGTTTGTTTTAAATGTATAAAAATTTAACCATTAAAGGCAAATGTATATCATTTCATGGTACAATGGCGAACACTATTTCCAAAATATTTGCAATCTTTTGCAAATTTCGGATGAAAGAAAACTAATAAGCATAGCATATTTTGTAAACGAAATAATGATAAAGAAAGATGTAGATCAAAATTGATGTAAAACATTGATGTATCACAACTCATAAATTGTATGTTGTTATTTATATATTCTGAATTTTTCCTTTATTTACAAATGAACTTTTGTCTTGTCTTGTCTTGCATGTAAAACATAATAGATGCGGTTATATATTTTGTAATGACTAAAACATGTCCAACAATAACTTTAGTTGATCAAAACAATTCACACAGACATAAACGGAAATATTGAAAACTCATTAAATATTGTAGAAAACAAAAAACATTATAGCTTTGACATACGTATTATCTGTTATTAAAATAAAACAAGTTTACCATTTTTTCTCCGCACAAAAATAAACACTTCACAAGTTAGCGTGTTTCCTTTTGTAATCAGTCCCTAATGAATACAGTCATCTGCATTTAAATAATGCAAGTTCTTATAACAGGCGTGTTGAACACATTGTGAAATGTATACTAAATGATGTTTTGTTTATGTCAACAGTACGTGATAACTTAATATCACATGGCTTCAAGCATTTCCGGTTTTCCCGTATCAGTCTTTACCGGAAGCATATGCATATCTGATTAATCATGGCCCGACTTTACTGTGAAATTCTCACTAAAACATGTTGTATTTCATTCCTTTTAAAATCGATGTTTCTTCGAAATGGTGTATGTTTTGTATTTAATTGAAACGCAGGCTGATATTACCTATGTATGTTTATCACGATAAGCTGTATATATGCTTAATTCAAAATAAACTAAACTGTTCTGAACTGCTCTGTATTTTCTGTGTAAATTAAGTCTCCGTTGAATCACAAAAAAATAAACTGCAGGGGGAATGTTCCGTCCCTTATCAATAATGTATAGAGTTGCTTTAAACACGGTCTTTCCAAAGATACGGATAATCTAATATATGGATTTATCACAGACACCTCCAGAACAAGTAACTAGATCAAACCAAAATCAGTAGATCTAACGATTAATAACCCGCTCTCCGAAATCCGATCTAGTGCATTATGCATGCCATTAACAGCCAAGAAGGTTTTTACCTAAGAAAGTTAAGCACTTTCACAAACGCGCTTAAACTGCCTATCTGGCCACCAAATAACCCGTCTATATTTCTTGTTGACGGCATGCACATACTGTGATATGAGTCGTGTTCTGATAAATCTGGGCATAATGCATGTGCGTAAGGTATCGTCCCAGATTTACATGTGCAGTCCGCACAGGCTAATCAGGGACGACACTTTCCGCCTTAACTGGATTTTTGTGTACAAGATACTTCCTTTAAACAAAAAATACCATAAAAGCGGAAAGTGTCGTCCCTAGTAAGTCTGTGAGGACTGCACAGGCTAATCTGGGATGACACTTTGCGCACATACATTAAGACCTGTTTCTCAGAACAAGGATCATATGGCTCTTACCCAACCGAGATCTATACTTTAATTTTGAACATCATCCAAACTTTCTGATTAGATATACTAAAAATGAACCCGGATGTAAAGCTTTGTTTGTTTACTGAAGTGGACATTCGCAACTGTAACAGCAAAGATTCAGTACGTGTTGATTGGTTAATTTAAGCTCCATTCAATTATGCACGGTTGATGACCATGGAGCTGCACATTTTGAGTGATAAAAGGTCAAGGTCATCCTTTAAGGTCAAATGTCTTTTTTTAAAGTAGCTGCCGTGCGGCTTCAAAGCGCAGTAGGGGGCATTGTGTTTCACGAACACAGCTCTTGTTTGTTATAGGAAATATCTTCTAAGACACAATCCATTGTTCGCGTAAGGTGTCGTACCTTATTAGCCCGTGCGGACTCCAAACGCTTATATCGGACGACGTTTTACGCAACCGAATAAAGCCCCGTTTTTCCAGAGCGAGATTTATTTATTGTGTTGGCTGTAGCGCTGTCTATAAGCTGGAAAGAGAAGATAAAAGATGTTTGCACCGCCATGGAGTTAAATATTGCAAATACCACCAAACTTGTCCATAGTTGAAAAATAAGACAAAATGTTGTCGTACAAGAAAATTAACGCCACAGGGCCTTCTTGCTATTATGCCCCCGGATCAGAAGATCGGGGGTATATTGTTTTTGGCCTGTCTGTCTGTCTTTCTGTCTGTCTGTCTGTTTGTCTGTCTGTCTGTCTGTCTGTCTGTCTGTCTGTCTGTCTGTCTGTCTGTCTGTCTGTCTGTCTGTCTGTCTGTCTGTCTGTCTGTCTGTCTGTCTGTCTGTCTGTCTGCCTGTCTGTCATTGTGTGTGTTCCAAAACTTTAACCTTGGTTAAAGTTTCATAACTTTTGCAATATTAAAGATAGCAACTTCATTTTTGGCATGCATGTGTATCTCACAAAGCTGCATATTTTGAGTGGTTAAAAGCCAAGGTCAAGGTCATTCTTCAAGGTTGAAGGTCAAATATTATTGTATTTTTCTTTCGTAAAAATTTAACCTTCATTAAAGTTTGGTCATAACTTTTTGAATATTGAAGATAGCAACTAGATATTTAGCATGCATGTGTATCTATAGAGCTGAACACTTTGAGTGATAAAAGGTCATGGTCAAGGTCATCCTTCAATGTCAAAGGTAAAATTTATGGCTTCAAAGCGGCGAAATAGGGGGCATTGTGTTTTTGACAAACACATATCTTGTTTTCTTTCTGTCATTAATTACAATTGATGATATACTTTCTTGTTAAAGAAAGTATACTTTTTGGTTGATTTGTTTGCATTTTTGATACATAATTAGTCAATGTTAAGTGCAAATAAAAACATATCCCGCCCTTTTAGTTTGGACGCTTAGTCCTTATTTGGAAATAGCATACCCTAATTACATAAATAAGTGGTTAGCATATTCTAATTAGAACACGCATACATCTTACATGTTAACTTGAAACGTAACTGTTTTTTAATTCACCACATCTTCATGCGATGGTGCTCTTACAATGCCGAAGTCCATTGCTAATGTTAACTTCCAGATTTACGTTACAATTCATATACATTGAACGCGAATTAAAAGGTTTGAATAGGTCACTGAAGTGAAAACTTGCAAATGCAACATCTCAATTTTGTTCCGTTAATCTTACTTCGATATTGCGAAGTACTAAAACTCTGCTAGATTTATTGATTCAGCGATATCAAAACGACCAAACGACGCATTTCAGAAAAATATAATATGAATTTGTTAAACCAAACAATATATGAACAAGCATTGGGGTTTGTTGCCTTGATTCACAATACACGAATGAGATCGGAAACATTAATAGGTTATATAAACAATCCTATTAAACAAGTTTACTTTTAGAGAGAAAAAAATCATTTTTTTCACAGGGTGTTTAGACATATTAAACTTCGAGCATGTTAGAAAAATGTCTTGAAAATATATTGAACTTGTACTAACCCAATGTGAATTTGCCAAAATGTTATTACTCAACTGATTTATAACTATGAACTTAAAGCCTACATTTATTTGAAATATAACAAACCTGCACATCAGGTAGAGTAGTGTTAAAAAAAAGTTATGAGATCTTTATAATTGTATGAAAAACTTTATTCATATTTTGGAATGTGACAAAACAATGTATAAACTACCAAATCGTGTACTAGGTGATTCGTGTATAGTTGAATGTTCAAAAGGAATTTGCTTATACCAAATCGGTTATATTGGCAAGTCTTCAGGTTAACCGTTAACTGAATTTAAACTCCAGACGGCCACCATGAAGCAAAAATGAAACTGACTAGTTTGATATAATGGTTGAATACATTTTCTTTAACACGCGTTTAAATTGTAATGTTAAAACTAGGGTTTACCTCAAGAATTTCGTCGTTATAACAACCTTTAAACTATGGATGTAATACTAAGACTATTCACATACAATATAGTTTAAATGTTGTATACTTAAAGTCATTTATACTAAATTCGAGCAAAAGCATGACTTGTTAGAAAATGATTCCTATTCTGTATAAGCATATTAATAACCACCAAATTATTCAAAGTGTAAACAGAAATAAAGTATAGTGAAACTGCCACTGAATTTAATGACCGGTCATGTGCATTACACGCGTGTTTATACATATTCACTAAGGATTAAAACTCATGTTTCTTTCCATTCATTTCTAATTGAATTGTTTACTGATGCATAATGTAATATTAATGTGGAGCACAATTGTTAAAATATACCCGCTCCAGAGGACCTCCGGTGCCTGATCAATTGTATTGTTGTTGTTTTAGCTAACCTGAACATTAAAAAAATAATCAATAGGTCGAACGATAAATGAACCGCTTTCCCAAATCCTCATTTAGGATACAATTCACAAAAGTTGAACGCAAATGAAGTGCATTGAAATGGTCAGTTAAGTGGACATTTGCAAATAAGACACCACAATTTAATTCAGTGTGTGTTGCTTAGATGTTGTTTAGTTCTTGCACTCAGCAAGGTTTATCAAAGCGATTTCGAAACAGCCAAACGTCTCATTTTCAGTAAATTGCTTGGGGGATTTTTTTTAACGAACCCAATACAAACAGGTATTAATCCTAGTGGCCTTTATTTAAAATAAACGATTACAATTGTAAAAATTAACAGAAATTTTTTGAAAATCTTGATTTAAAATATTATTTTAGAGAATAAAGTTTGCACTATATCGTCAGTCATTTCCAGTCGTTATTTAAACAAAAATTAATACAAACACTTGTAAATGTCATATATTGTGCACAACACTATTCTTATCTCTAATTAATATCATAAATAGGTTGCATACAAATGCATCGTCTTTAAATGGTGTATACACGTTCAGCTGAGATTCAATTATGAGTCAATCAAAGGCACAACTTTAGCTATTGGCGACAAATTGTCGCCCTATTAAAGGAAAGAAATCCAGTCTTACGTCATTCACGGTAATCAAGGGAACCATATATTCTTATAATAATTATGCGTTTTAATATATTCGTCGCTTTCTACACATCTAACCAAAGAAAAAATGTCTAAAGTTGCTGTTGAAAATTCCGTAAATCCACGGATTGAGACAACTGTTAAGAAGAAATGACCTTGACCCAATTTTAAACAAAACGAGGCCGGCACCGGACAGAAACTCTAACTCGTGTTTGCGCTTGAAAACGCGCCAAATAATCAGTGAGAGGTACGGTAAAAGACTGACGATGAAAACTATGTAAACGATAACCATAACGACGGTAATTTTCACTGCCTCGCTGTCAATGCCTGACTCTTTCTGTGCGTTCGTCGATTTCTTAGATGCTGTTGTATGTCGATCATTGCTTGGAACAAGAGATTTTGTTGCGATTATCGTTTTGATTTCTCCTGTCTCATTTTCTTTCAGTTTGTCGTTCGCTGTATGACTGCAGTCAGTTAAAGACGTTTCAACTTCAGTCGACGACGGGGCTCTGTTTTTTTTCGGTTTGTACATCATTAATCTTTTCTTGTGGCTAAAACTTGTGTGCCCGATAATGCTGTACAACACTATCAAAACCAACGATAACCCCACAAATAGAACAATGTTTACTCCGTTAAAGATCCAAACATATTTTTGGTAAGCGACGTTTTTGGTGGGTGTTCAATCTACCACCATGAGGTCAAGGCCGTATGTATTTGGTATGGGCACTTGAATCGATCCATATATTGCAAGACACGGCCACGACAACAGAATAGCTATACCAATAATCCCTAAGCCCACAAATTTTGCAGTTCGAATCCCCATCTGAGGCTTAGTCAAGCGACATATCTTTTTAAATCGGTCAATGGCTATAGCAACAAGAGTAAAAATTGACCCAATTCCTGCAAAGTAGTTCACAAACCGCAGTATTTTGCAGGCGACGTTATTTTCAAACTTGAAAAAGAATTCAGACGAGTTCAGTTGGCATGGATATTGAACAAGAGATGGCGTCATATACGGCCAAACTTACGATGAAGAATGTATTAGTTTAAGCTTCGTCTTAGCGCAATAGTAATGACACACCATTGGGTTCCCTACCAGGCCGAGAACCATCATAGTAGAAATGAAAACCGTATAGGGAACCATCAGGCCCGCCATTTTGTCATTCAGTCCCTGGATTAATACATCGTGGTCGGGCGAAATCGTGTCGTTGATTGGACCCGAAATATTGTTAGCAGACATCGCGTGCGTCTGAAAATAGATAATAACGATAGTGTAGAATTGTGATTTTTTGGTATTACCCAAACAAATGGGTAAATAATGCGTGTGAACATGTGTTGTTTGTTTGTATTTTTGACTAATTTGTGTCGACAATAATACTGTTTGATGCTCTGATTATTTGATATTGCAAGCCCATTTCGGGTGAAAAGATAAGATTTAACAGTCATCTCTTATTTATGTTGTTTAAGAAATAAAAGTAACATAAAACATAAAAACATAAATTACCTAATAGTGTAGATAAAAGAATCCCTGTTTGGTTGTTATTATATTCTACTCCCATATTTTTTCTTTTAATTCTTACCCGCTACTCGACGATTTTGACCCATTAAAGAGCGCGGTTACTATAATAATTTGTTGTGAGTCTGCTTGAAAGGAAATATACATTTATTCTATATTTATATATACACGCCTTTACATTTTTATTTTTGTTGTCATCTTATGAAAAGTTCACAGTCATCTAATAAGACGGTCATGCACACAATTGTATTTAATTGACAAGCTGTCTATATGTATTTAGTAATTACTGCAATATAGTCCCAGCGTTTAAAAATGAACGATGATGACGTTTTTGCAAATACATCGGAAAACATCGAAAGGACCATTAGAAAAAATTCAATATCAGTTTGAGGCAGTTGTTGGAATAAAGCTTTCTTATTCAATTTGTATGTACTTAAATGAAATATAAAATCTATTTCCCAATGACCTTTCACAGTCATTAAATATAAGTTAACGATAGTTCTAAAGATCCAAATGTCTTATAAAATGTCGTATGCACCATAAGCAAAATACAAATATTGCTAGGACTATCAGGAAATATTAAATTTCGCTTGGGTCATCATCAATATTCAATATTGCAAAAACCAGCAACATACGTCAAACAACGCTCGGATGGTTTCAATTGACCTGCGCCCATTGCCTCTACAAACAAAATAACGTGTGCAATGGAAATTATATATGAGTTTTAATCTTTTTTTGCCTGTGTACCTGCACTTAGTTAAAAGTGCGTGTTCCTTAAGAAATAAAAAGCACCTTAAAATGGCGTTAGGACTTAATAGTGACCATCTAGGAAGCCCCAAAATTTAAACGAACTGAAGCGGAAGGGAATTAGTTGCATGTACCTCTCGTTGGTGAAATTATTCGGTCAATATTTAGCGCGTATTTAAAAGACCTGGACCGTTCATATGGAGTAAGAACGGCAATTTTTATTACAATTATACTATGATTCAAGGGCCGTAACTCGGGGTGTCTGGGTCAATTTGGCCGATTATCGAACATGACCTAGATGTTATTGCCTTTCACATGTTCGTGAAGTTTGGTGAGGATCTGATGACAATTGCTTTACTTATTGAGCGGAAACTAATCCGGACGGACTAACTAACTAACTAACGGACGGTGCAATTTTAATATGCCCCCCCCCCCCCCGAACCGCTGGTTCGGAGGCATTACAATATACGTGTAGACCTGGTGGTAGGTTCATATGTTCTAAACCTGGACTTCCAAAAAGCATTTGACAGTTCGATTCTTCATAATCTATTAACAACTATGTGTAAAAATGGTGTCAGAGGGAAGCTTTTTCGCGTATTAAAATCCATGTATTCAAATCTACGCGGATGTGCACGTGTAAATAATAATAACGTTAAGCAAAACTTTAATGGTAACATTGGCACTAGGCAAGGGGACGTAACCAGCACAATAATTTTTCATTTGTACATAAACGAGTTGTCTAACTACCTAAAATCTAAAGGGCATAGAGGTATTTTAATCACAGAATACATTTCAGACACAATTTGCATTCTTTTTTCCGATTACATTGCGAGCTGCGTTCATACTACGATTGAGCTACAATCACAATTGAACTCAATATAGGAATTTTGTGTTCATACGGGTGTGTCAATTAATCGACGAAAGACGGAAATCATTGTTTTTAGAAACGAAGGTCCGCTAAGATCATACGAACATTGGGTCTATACAAATAATACGGTAAATGTCACATCTGTATATAAATATTTGGGTCTTTTTTAATACCTAAAATATAATGGAGGAAAGATGAGTTTCATGTATTTTTTTCAAATGTCCAAAATTTAACAAAGAAAGGCAAATGGATATCTTTTCATGGAACAATAGTGAACAATTTTTTCCAAAATGTTTGCAATCGTAGGCAATCTTCTGATGAAGAGCATAGCATTTTTTGTTAACGAAATAATGCAAAAGAAAGATGTAGATACAAATTTATGTAAAACATTGATGTATCACAACTATAAATTGCATGTTGTTAATTATATATTCTGTATTTTGGGCCGGTTGCCTTTATTTACAAATAAACTTTTATCTTGTTTTGCCTTGTCTTGCATGTAAAATATAATATATGATGTTATATATTTTTTAATTATTATACCATGTCCAACTATAAGAACCGCAAAATTAAGGTGATCAAAACAATTCACACTGACATGAACTGATATTGTATTTAATAATGTAGAAAAACAAGAAATACTTGCAGCTTCGACATACGTATTATATGTTATTAAAATAAAACAAGTTTACCATGTTTCTCCGCACGAAAATAAACGCTTCACAAGTTTACGTGTTTCCTTTTGTAATCAGTCCCTAATTTATACAGTCATCTGCATTTAAATCATGCAAGTCTTTAAAGCAGGCGTGTTGAACACATTGTGACATTTATACTAAATGATGTTTTATTTATGTCAACACCCTTTTCCGGAAGCATATGCTGATCTGGTTAAACATGCGCCGACTTTACGGTGACGTTCTCACTTAAACATATTGTACTTCATTCCTTTTTTAATCGATGGTTCTTCGAAATGATGTATGTTATGTATTTAACTGAAACGCATGCTCGCTTATACCCAACTGAAACCATTACTTGCATTTGATTTTGAACATCATCTAAACTTCCTGATTAGCTTTACTTAAAATTAACCCGGATGTATATATGTGGTCGTTTACTGAAGTGGACATTCGTTAATGTAACACCAAAGATTCAGTACGCGTTGATTGGCTAAATTTAAACTTCGTTCAATTATGCACGTTCGATAATTAAATCGAGTGCAAAACCACCCAATGACATGTTTTGTCGAAACTTTGGTGAATTTTACAATTTCGCAAAATTTATCAATTTCCTCATAGTGAAATGGAACGACAGAGTGGTATTGCATTTAGTGGTCATATACGTGTACTTACCAAATTATCGCCGTGAACATCTCTTATATTGATAAATACCTACATGTATAGTTCCATGCTTACACTCTATTCTTGAATCCTAACATACTTTTGCAAACAAAAACACGAGAATACATAAATCGTGATCTTCAAAACTGAGGCCTTCCTTTTACTGAAACATGACGAAAATATTTTAAATATTTATTTCCAATAAGTTAGACAAAGTCAAGCTTGAGTCAAAATCAAAGTCACATAACGACAACGGCGGCGTTTCTAACATCCATAATGTATTGCAGTACTTTGATATGGGGCGTGTTCTAGGAAAACTAGACTTAATCACGTTTAAGGAACATGAATAAAGCTCCGTTTTTCTAGAGCGAGATTCATTGAGACGCGTTCTGACAAAACGGGGTTTAATGTATGTGCGTAAAGTGTCATTCCAAATTTCCGCACAGGCTAATCATAGACGACTCTTTCCGCTATTATGGTATTTTTTTGTTTAAAGGAAGTCTCTTCTACACGAAAATCCAGTTTAGGCGGAAAGTGTCGTCCCTGATAAGCCTGTGCGAACTGCAAACATGCATTATGCCCAGTTTTCTCAGAACCCAACTTCATTTATTGTAGTCGTACAAGAAAATTAATACCACAGGACCTTCGTGCTATTTTCTTTCTATCGTGTATTACAATCGACGATATAGTTTCTTGTCAATGAAAGTATGCGATTTGGTTGATTTGTTAGCATGTTTTATACATAATTAGTCAATGTTAAGTGCAATTAAAAACCGACCCTATTAGTGTGGACGCTTAGTCCGTATTTGGAAATGGCATACCCTAATTATGAAAATAAGTGGTTAGTATCTTCTTATTAGAACACGCATACATCTTACATGTTTATTTGATATAAACGTAACTGTTTTCATTCACCACATTTTCATGCGATGGTGCTCTTACAACGCCGAACTCAATTGTTCATGTTAACTTTCAAATTATGGTACAATTTATAGACATTGGACGCGAATGAAGTGGTCTGAATGGGTCACTGAAGTGGAAACTTGCAAATGAAACATCTTAATTTATTTCTGTGTATGTTACTTAGATAATGCGAAGTATTTAAACTCTGCTAGGTATATTGATTCAACGATATCACAACGACCAACCGACATATTTCAGCAACGACTATTTTGTGGATTGTTTAAACGAAACAATTCATGAACAAGTATATGGGTTTGTTGCCTTGATCCATAATACACGAATGGGATTGGAAAAATTAATAGTTTATAAAAACAATC
The DNA here is from genome assembly GCF_020536995.1 of Dreissena polymorpha. Taxonomy (NCBI): domain Eukaryota; kingdom Metazoa; phylum Mollusca; class Bivalvia; order Myida; family Dreissenidae; genus Dreissena; species Dreissena polymorpha. The sequence goes on along the minus strand of NC_068359.1, from coordinate 19,945,224 downwards.
CTTTTTAAAAAGGTTCGTGATCGTGATTTTTCACAGAGTGCTCTGAAATGTTCAACTACGAGCATTTTGGCAAATGTCTTGAACCGGCCCTACTACGACACGTCTTATATAGTACTTTAATTACATTAAAACCCTTAGACAGTTAAAAATCAAAACAAAATCAATAGATCGAGCAATAAATAAAAACTCTTCCGATATCCTTAGTTACGGTGCAATTCACATATACTGAACGCGGTTGAAGTGTTCTGAAAGGGTCAGTGAAGTAAGACTTTGCAAAGTAGACACCACAGCGAAGATAGTACTCGGTATTTACACTCTACTAGGTTTATCTACAAAGCGAATTCAAAACAGCTAAACAACCCATTTTCAGTAAAATGCTTGAGGGAGTTTGTAATCAAAACCCGTGGCCTTGATATTAATCAAAGATTGAATTTGAAAAAGTTGATAGATAATTTTAGAAAATGATGTTTAAAAATATAATTATGAGCGAAAACAATCAAAATTTAAAGCATTAATCATGTAAGAGCATGTTTGGCAAATGGTGTGAGCTTGCTTTACTAACAGGTCAAACACTTGAAAATAAGTTGGTTAAAATATGCTTTATTATTCATGGACTTAAGTCAACAAAACGCTTTTATAAGATATAAAGGCTGTATATACATACAGCGAACAGAACGGGTGAAATCTGTATAGACTATAAAAGTAAATTCTCGCTCGGAACTTGACGACAAAGACAATCTAAATATTTATTTCTAAAGTTTTTTTTATACGGCTAAGCCAACAACTCGCCTAATATATAATTTATCTTACCTCCTGATAGAGTAAAGACCCAAAACAAAAACGATGGGTTTGACGCTCAATACACCGCTCTCAAAAATTGTAATGTAATAATACCAAGAATAGTTTACGATTAGAAAGACGCGCTTTTGCAAACGCATGATATTTCCAGTCTGGCACCCGAAAAACCATCTAATTGCTGGTAAACGGTAGGCAAATAAACGATATGGATTTTACGAAACCGACGAACTGTTCATGCACGTTTAACGTCATTCAAACTTCCTGATTAACTTCATATAGATTGAACGCGGATGTAGATCGATGTTTGTTTACTGAAGTGGGCATTCGCCACTGAAACACCACCGTTAGATTTGGTCCACGTTGATTGGTTAATTTAAAGTACGTACATCTCTACAATGTTGATGTTTAAAGCGATTGCTAATTCACCAAATGTCCTGTTGTTTTGTCCAAACTTCGGTGAGTTTTGCCACTAAGCAAAAATTATTCATTGGCCTATGAAAAACACCAATGAAAAATATGTCTTCAGGGTCACATGAAACTGTCGAGTGTTATTGCAGTTAACGGTCAGATATGTGTACGTATACAACATTATCTTCGGGAATATCTTAACATCGGTGTGTTGTCCGGTTATCACAGTGGTTGGTACACGCGCTTCTCACCAAAAAGACCCGGGGTCAATTCCCGTGTCCGGAAGCTTGTGAGTTTGGTTGGTGGTTACCATACCAGACAATTGTTGTGTTCTCCGGGCACTCCGGCTTTTTCTCTCACAACACAAGACCACATCAAATTTGACAATATTTTATTTACAACTAAATAGCTGGATATATCAGATATAATTAAAAAATCGTGATTCTAGAAATTCAAATAGATATAAATGTTTATAAACACTCCGAATCCACACAAAATGCAGTCTTATGCAAGGAAATACACACATTTTTAATATCTATAAATACCTGCATTGATAGTAACTGCTTACACAGTTCTTGAATCCCGAAATACCTTTGCAAAACAAGAGGATACTGAAATCGTGTTCTTCAAAAATGAGGTTTCGATTTACTTTAATATTACGCAAAAAGGTAAAGAAATTATTTCCAAAAAGTTTGACATGTCGGACGTGATCACATAACGACGACAGCGGCGTTTAAAACTCGCTTATTTAATTGGTCATAAAGTGGAATGATCTTCGTTCTAGGAAAACTTCACTTCATGCATTTGAGTTTAGTCTCGTCACACTCCGCGTTTATGGTATTTTGCGTTTGAAGATAGTTTCGTCTAAGCGAACATCAAGGTATGGTAGAAATTGTTGCCCTTGATTAGACTTTACGAACTTCACTTTACGCAAATGCATTAAGCTCTGTTGACAGAGAGCGAGGCTCGGAAACAAGAAACGTACATCGCCATTGAGTTTGAGATAAACAAAGCCGCCCAATATGTAAAGAAAAACAAAACAAAAAAACTTATGTATTTGTACAAGTTATTAAACACCACCTTATGCGCATGTTATTTTCTTGTTATTGTTTGTGATATCGAAAAGTAATTAACGGTAGATTTTCTTGTGTGTGTAGGTGTACATTTTTGTTGACTTAAAAATATGTTTACATTTTCTAATGGCTAGACGATACACGTCCCAAATAAACAGCTATCATGCCCATATTAGTAGATATAATAATCCTTATTTCGAAATATCGTACTCGTATTATGTAGAATTGTACAAAATCGTTTTTTATGATATCTATGTACTATTTCAATTTAAGCAGATAGTAATACAGTTCTAATACGGAGATCGTGTTAATCTAATTCGATGGTAACTTATATATATGTCGTAAAAAGAGCGATACTTGCCACTTATAGCATTTATGTTTTCAAACAAACATAAGATATAAGTCTAGGATATAATCATTTTCACAACACATACGTTTGTATATACCTTATTGTAATTGAGTCCAGGTGCATTCTATACTTAGATTTCGAAGAATACGTTATTCAATAATATTTTTGTGCCCTTATCATGACAAAAATAACCCATATTTGTACATTTGATCCGCGTGCGTAATAACTATTGATTGAACTTACAAATAAGCGTTGTTAAAATTTGCTGTCATTGCGGTGACACCACTTTCCATATTTGGTTCTCGCGATCAAAATATTTAAGTATCTGTTTCATCCCCATATATATTTCTCCTTTTTCCTCCTCCTATTCATCACCCTACTTGTAAAGAACAACAAAGCATCATCATAATCACCATTGTCAGTATCATCACGGTCAGTACAATTTTAGGCATCGTCTTTCTCTCACCTGGAGCGAACCATTAGGTTCCGAATTACACTGTACTGCGTTATTCATACGACTATATCAAGGCGCTAATGGTACTACAGTTGTTCGCTCTATGAATGTATTTAATATTAAAGCCACAGTTCGAATTTTATGGTAGGTCAATAGAACGACCACGACATAGTAATTTAAATTTAATTATCTTCAGAGGTGAGAGTATGATTCTACGTGTATGAGATATTGCAAACAAATAAAGGGAGGAAAATGACATTGATTTAAAATCACTCAAAATGTTATACATGATTCGCACAAACACTACTGTGGTTAAACAGAGGAAATTTAGTTTTTTAAAAAGAGTTCAGGCATATACAACTATATTGCAACTGAAAGGCAAGGGATCTTAACAGACAGGAAATTACACAACTGTGTTGTTTTGTTGGCATAGTAATGTTTTAACGGTAAATAAAAGACACAAATTATGAAACTATATAGCACACTAGCTATTTATTGTAAAAGCTTTCATAGAGGAGCGTTCATTTGTCAACAATGAATAAGCCTTAAGTTGATCATTGTAAATACCAATTAACTGAAACAAATGTACAAAATGTCTGTTTCTTAAACAAAAAATTGATATCCACGATTTTGTATTTGTAACTATAATTATATTTGCACTTTTAAATGGCTCTAATGCTTTTATTTTATTTCATTCTTAACATGTTCTTCTTCTACAAATGATTGTCTCAATGCCAATGTCCCTCATACAGCAAAGAATCCAATTTCTAGAGAACAATATCATCTATGCATATAACTGTACAATGAGCTCCGTTATGTAATCACTTTGTTACATGTATAAAGAGTGATAAAGACTATTTTGCATATAGGCTAACTTTCTGATCCAATAATATTTTAATGCCAGCTATGTTACAATCCGTTTTGCAATAAACCCGTTTTGCAATGATTTTATTGCAAATCAGTTTGTAGTGTCTTATTTCAATGTGACATTTTTATAGAAACACGTTTGTTTTGCAATAAACCCGTTTTGTAATAAAATCATCATACGTGTATTAAGTAAATAAAATTGATTTGAAACGTTAAAAAGGAAGTTTAAAATGTCGTATTAAAATAATATCATTTCAAAAAAGAGAAAAAACTGTGAATTTCGACCAAAAAATAAAAGGAATGGAAGGTGATGAATTTTGCGATTTAATACGATAAAACAACACACAATGTGTATTGAAAGTGATTTCAACTAATTTCGGATTTAGGTTAGATAATCCCATATATGCAAAATTTTTATTTCAAATCGGGTTGGAATGTGTGTAGAAAGTGATTTCAAGTAAGTTTAGACTTAAAAGAGAAAAAACTAGAAATGCAATAATTTTATTGCAAAACGGGTTGGAGTGTCTTATTGCAATGTGAATTTTTTACAACAACCCGTTTTGCAATAAACTCGTTTTGCAATAAACTCATCACACATGCATTAATAGATTTAAATATATTTAAATATATTGGAAATAGTAAAAAGGAAGTATCAAATGTCGATCTTTTGATCGGTATTCGGCATGCCGTAATGTTTGTACATGTCGATTGACTGATCTGCCGGTTCCAATTTGCCAAACTCCATACGTACGCACATTTAAACAATGTTAAAAGAAGATAAACATTTCGTATTACACGTATATCGAAAGGATTCGTGGTCGAAATAGATGCTCTGCGTTTCTTTACTGCTACAGTATAATTACCTCCCTTAGTTTTAAATTTGCCAGGTAAACAATATGCAAGTGTAACTTGTTCTTCATAAAGTAAGTTAATTGTATGGCTAAAAATAAGGTATTAAGCATTTAAAGAGTATTTGATATTTAAGGAATGTTTCTAGTAAAATCCTGCGTATATATTCGGCTAGTTTCTGTGAAAGTGAAGTAAAAATGCTGATCGGTAATCTCCGTAGAGTGCGGAGGGAATTCGGAAACGTCGGTAGTTTCAGGATCGTGCCTTTCCGTTGGCTAGGTGGCGCTCTGTTCGCCAGTATATAAAGACGCGCATATCGGCAACGTGAGGGAGTTCTCCTGTGTATGCGAGAGGGTCACCATCTGAAGAAAAGGGACGTTACTCTAAAAGGACAGTGCACTGAAGCATTTGGATGCTAAAGTTGACTTCGAACGGTGCTGCCCGGGCTTCTGAGTTTCTGTTGTATGGTTGGAGGGTCTTCACAGGATTGGAGTCTACGGACATCGTACAAGGCAGTGACGGTAGTCTCACCTAGGGCCTTGGGGTAGCTTCACGGAAGCGGTAGCCAGTAGCTTCACGGAGACGGAAGCCGGTAGCCTCACGGAGGCAGTAGCTTAACCGAGGGAGTAGTGAAAGATTGCGGCTTTATTGAAGCTGGGAGTAATAGAAAACCGGAGGGTTCTTGGAAGACATCGGTCCCCTCTGTGATCGCATTGTAAATATCCGTAGCGACTCGATTATTTTTAGTTCATAATCAGAAGGCAGGTAGCCTAAGGAAAATAAGTTAATCTTCATTGTTATTTGTAATTGGCATTCCGAGGGGTTCGGAAGGAACATCGGCATTGCGAGGCCGCGCACATAGCGCTCGGTGGCGGTCTCAGGAAGTCGGCGGCTCGCGCTACAAACGGTTCAAACACTTGCTACTTGTGTAGTCGTAAGTTACCCATATACACATTGAAGCTTTCTTGTGTTTTTTTTTTGTTTTTTGTAAGTTAAAAGCCTGCCAACCACTTCGAGGTTTAACCACAAGAAGGTTTATTTATTTATTTATTTATTTTTTTACATCTTTTTGTTTATTTTTCTCAATAATGTTTGCCAAAATTTGAACAAAAACAACAAATCTATATACTTTTAGCTTCTTTCTTTCATGAAAACAATGTATTTTATAAATTTATCAATTTCTCTTACTTGCTGCTCTCTGGCGGGTTTCAGTTTGAAACATTTCATATCGCAGAACCATTGATATCTGGCTTCTGAAATCAACATCGCGAATTTCAAACAATCAAATTTCTACCATTTTAAGAGTAAGTCTGGCGCGATGCCAACTGCCACCTGCATCGCTTGAAAAGCGTCTCAAATTCTCGAATAAACCACTGTAACTGTCGTACTTGCGACATAATCGAGGAACACTTACAATAAGTGCCATATTAAGACTCTCACCAGGTCTGATATAAATTGCTGGGTATCCGTACTTCCTGACATTTCGTTTAAATGAATGACTAACCCTTTGCAGTGTGTACCTCATAATAGGGTATTTGGATATGGTAATCTGTGTTATGTTTTCGATTACAAGATCAGGTAAGGTTTTGTCTCTTTTTTGAAATGTTATATTTAAATACGACATTTTAAACGTCCATTTCATCGTTTTTACTATTTGATAAACACTCATTTAAACCTGCACGCCACTAAATTGCTCTGATGACAGGTAACACGTTAATCTTATCGAGAAACTATAAAATCTGATGAATTCTAGTGAATGTTAATTTATTTCTGAATACGGTCCCGTTCAAGTTCACGAAGGTTCCTTCGGGAAGCAGTTCGTTTCTTTACACATCAGGGCTTTTTTTCCTGTTCTGTAAAGCGACCCTGGGCCCCTCATTTTGTGAAAAATGAGTCGCGAACTTTTCAAAATTGTAAAAAAATGAGTCGCGAAATACTGAAAATTGTGAAAAACGAGTCGCAAACTTGTACAAATTGTGAAATTCAGAAATCAATGCATAAGTATAGTAAAAGAATGTTTAACACTTACATATTATGAAAATGTCCTGAAATAATGTAATAAAATCATATCGTCCTTGTATGAATAGTACATTCAGGGGTTTCACTGGCCCCAAAAAAGTTGTGCAACTTTATCGCGGCGTGAAAACCGCCGGTTATTCCGACTTTATTAACAAGAACAATCATTTAAAGAACCATAGTACATTAATGAATGATGGCATTGACTGTATTTTTAGTGTTTATTACTTTTAGAAGTATGTTAATTAATACATAAATAACAACAAGTACCTTCACAAGTCTTAATAAGCTTTATTTTTATATAAATAAATTGTTTTCACTTGATAAACCAGATAACCAACATAATATAAAAATGTTATCAATAATGTAACAGTATCCTGCACACATGTATCAGAATTATTTATTGAAACCTAGAATAACACAAATGTACATCATCCCAACCGACATCATACCGATATTTGTAAAATAGATATTTTTTAATAAAAAATTAAAGACAATTGCATATATTAAAAACTACATCTTTTAATAATATTATTTCAATTTTCAATATTTGATGCATACATTATACATCGTTAAACAATCGACAAAGAAAAAACGTAAATTTAACATTGACTACTAGATGGTTATTTGTAAAAAAACACACATTTATAACTAGATAATTGTTTTTTAAACTGTTAAAAGTGTATGTGTTACTGAAATGTTAATTCCAATATAATATTTGACACATTTTACAACAAAAGCTTGTGGCATCATATTGACATGTTCATACTAATGCAATATTGTGATTCTTTTTACTAGGAAAAACATTTAACAATAAAGACTAGATATTTATAACTAAAATTTCAAACCTTCAAAATTATACAAGTGAATACAGGATAAAGGGTACATTTTCAATAAAAAATAGACAAAGCAGGATTGGCAAATACATAACAAGTAAAACAGAATAGAATCAGATAGAACGAGAGCTCATGAAATATACTGACATGTTCATATTAATTCAATTGTGTAGTACTTTTAACTAGGATAAACATCTAACGATAAAGACTAGTTATTTATAACTAGAATTTCAAACAGTCAAAATTATACAAGTGAACACAGGTTAAATGGTACATTTTCAATAAAAGACTAGACAAAACAGGACTGGCAAATAATAACAAATAAAGCAGAATCAAATCCAATAGAATGAATACTCATATGGCATCATATTGACATTTTCATACTAATGCAATTTTGACTAGGAAAAACATTTAACAATAAAGACTAGATAGTTTTAACTAGAATTTCAAACAGTCAAAATTATACAAGTGGATATAGATTAAAGGGTACATTTTCAATAAAAGACTAGACACACAGGACTGGAAAAATTAACAAATATTACAGAATGAAATCAAATATTAAGAAAAACTATTTAAACACATAATAAATGTAGTATTCATTCATATTAAGAGACATATAAAACAGATGTCAGCCATGTCCGGCTATTATGCAAATAAGATACACAACAGTAATGTCAAAAAGAGCATCACTATAAAACAATGATGTGTCAGACTTTAAAGCCAACAAATAAAAAATAAGAACTTAAATTTTGGGACTATACAAAATGAAATTGTATATGTGTAAAAACACATACAGAGTATTTGCATAATTTAATATTGGCGTAAAAAAAAGGACAAACATTTTAGCAAATCAATAGCAAAACAAAGTTCATAAGTTTAAAAGGTGGGAACACAAGCTAGTTTTACCAACAAAATGTTTGCCATGATAAATTCAAACAAAAGCTGTCAACAAAGGATGACATATGAACCCTATAAACGCTTTGATAGAAGTTATGAGCATTCTTCGAAACCTTAACGCAGATTCCGAAACATAAACACGGACCCTAAGTTCTCGGTCAGAGGTGTCAAAATTTTTGTGTGCCTCGAAAGGCCTTGTCCATATACACATGCATACCAAGTATGAAGGTTATATCTCAAGGTACATAGAAGTTATGGGCATTTTCGAAACCTTAACGCAGATTTCGAAACCTAAACGCGGACCCTAAGTTCAAGGTCAAGGTCACAGGGTTCAAAATTTTGCGCGTATGGAAAGGCCTTGTCCATATACATATGCTTGCAAAATATAAAGGTTATATCTCAAGAAAGTTATGAGCATTTTTCCAAACCTAAACGCGAACCCTAAGTTCAAGGTCAAGGTCAAAGGGGTCAAAGTTATTGTGCGTATGGAAAAGCCCTGTCAATATACACATGCATACCAAATATGAAGGTTATATCTCAAGGGACATAGAAGTTATGAGCATTTTGAGAAACCTAAACGCAAAGTGTGACGAACGGACAGACAGACAGACTGTGATCACCATATGAACTCCTTCGGGGGCATAAAAATGTAAGAGGTAAATCCAGGACACATATTTTTGCTACACAATGTAAATGAATCTAATTTTGTGGTTGCTCTCTTGCATTTGTGGCTCGTCTCTTGCGGCTTCCCTTTCTGTCACGTGCTAGCCGAAACCACTCGCGACCCTCTAATTCTACTTCTGCCGCCGTTACTTTTTTGCATTTCATAACAGCTTCTGAAATCAAAGCAAGGAACATAAGTTCAACATTTATAGATTCCCTAAGTTTTATTTTATAAATCGAATCTAATTACAGTATCATGATTGTTTTGAGACACAATTATTCATAATAAAGTTAGTAATTTTACAATTTAAAATATTAATTTTTGTTCCAAATAGATGTAAATTTTTACTTAGGATTGCCTGGGCAAGCTTAAGCTTTCCAAACTTCCTTTTCCCCTTTTTTTGCCACACCAGTTTAATAGCAACGACACTTCGTGAGACATCACTTCTTTTAAGATGCGCCTTGTCATGTCTGTAACTTTTATACCTCCAAGCATTGAAAGGTATCCAACCTGCACAAAAATGAAATAATGCTATAAAAAGAGACTTGCATTAATTTTCTTCCATTAGTAATTAAGACATGTTTAGTTTTATAATGCAGGTGACTGTGTATTTTTTAACCAAATACTTCGTGAAAAAACAAACAACCGTGTCAACAGGTGCAGGGGTTGGCACTGACTGCTCCGGTGAAGACAGTGTTGACGGAACTAGAGTACCAGTTATATTTGTGACAACTCACTGAAGTCTGCTTAGACCACTTTTTGGCCGAACAGGAGAAGGACTTTTTGGTAGTGTGTCATTTTTTCTGGTGATTCATCATCTGACGAATAAAGCCGTGCTGGACTTCTGCTTTGACCACTTTTTAGCCGAAATGGAGAAGGTCTTTTTGGTAGTGTGCCATTTTTTCTGGATATTCATCATCTGACGAATACAGTCGCGCTGGAATGCTAAAATCATAAATTTACACGTTGAAAAGTCCTTTTATGTACAGTGGTTCTTTTTACACGAAATGGCATCAGCAAAAAAATCTTAACAAAATTAATAAGAACGGCATCACTTTAAAGAGGATTCAGTAATGATAAGATTAACATATATGACATTGTCTTTTAAAAACCTGATTTTATACCTTGATATTTACCAAATATATGCAGCATTTACTGACACTAAACACAGTATTCATTTTGAAACCATTGTTTTTTTTTTCACCACTGGGGAAGGGTGGTGGGGCATGATTATATGTTTATGTTCTATTTTGCTCTATTTTGCTATGAAATTAAAAAATACTTTGCTACAACTGATGAATTAAATTATTCTCAAACTTAATTTGATATAACTAGCTGGACACATATCAAAAATGCCTCTAAATTGGTGAGCTTTTTGTCAACTTAGTCCACTTTTTCAAATAAAGCTTACATTGAGGGGAATTTTAGAATCATTTAAGGGGAAAATACTTATAATATGCATATATTGTTGTAAACAATGTACGGTGTGGGGTGGGATGCCCTCTACCCACACACACCATTGATAAGGAAATAAAATATATTGAACGGAAAACAAAACAATTAAAGCGGAAAAATAAACCTTTTGAGCTAAGAATTAATGCGGCCCCAAATAAGCACTAAAAACACCAAAAACATACTGTTTTCGGCGTTTTGAACGCCTAAATTCATCTTCACTGTCACTGCCAGAGCTTTGGTTTGTTGCAAGGTCCGACTGCATTTTCGCTCGTTTAAGGCGTTCTCGAACACTGCTGTATGATTCTGAAAATTATTTAAAAAAAACAACTTGAAATCATTCATGTCATCTGTAAACGTATACATAAACATTCGAATTCCTACAAAAATTAACTCAATGTACCCGGTATGCTTAATTTCAACAAACTAATGAAAATAACAATTCATGGACACAAAAGGCGATGGAATATCAACCTGGTATGAAGTGTAATTGCTCACTAGTTGTGTACAGGACTTTTATTGGGAAGGATGGTCAATATTCCCCAGGTGTAAGTTTAGTTCGGACAGCGATTTCCAGTCTCCGTCCTTGTTTGAAGTGAGTTGGCCAGACTGCACATTGGTTGCCGTCGAGTCAATTGTCTGGAACAGCTGCAACTTCTTTGTCGTCGACAAACTTAACAAGGATGTACATTATACCTGTTCATTGTAAAATAATGTGTGCTTTGTCGAAATCAATGAGGCAATTAATGAAAGACACAAATAAATTGTATTGCTAAATGTTTGTTTGCTGCCAGAGTGCTGTTGAACAGATTAACTGTAAAAAAATATATGTGCAGGTGTGCTGAATTGTGTTCCTCAATTCAATAAATTATAATAAAAGTGCAACACAACCTTGTCATAAAGATTTCAAATCTTGCAGTAAGTAATTCATTATAAAGCAATCCTTTATATATATACTTGTAAAAACTTAACTTAAATTGACGTTAATCCATTGTCTGCATTAAATGGCAAATAAAGTGTGTTACTTTGTGAAATTTGTTTTATAATGTATGTACCAGAGGCACAGAAATAAAACCTCGAAAAGGTAACAAAACACATTTACACACTACATCTTCAATACTACACCCCTTTATTTCTGGAGACAGATCATTTACATAATATATCATTATATCTGAAGAAGGGAGAGGATGATCAAAGAAATTTGCCTTTTGTAGAAATTCCCTGATTACTTAAAATGTTGTGTGCTCTTGACTTTGACATACAATGTTCTTTATAACAGCAACTGTGTCGCCAACAACAATGCAGTTATTGCTTTTATTGACAGACAGACAAGTTAATGGCAAAGTTAAATGTGTGAACTGCAAGAAACTTGTCAAATTAGATGGCAACGGACCATTGCAATGTTCCCCCCTTCACTTTTCCAATCACAGTTAGAGCTTCATTGTCCTTAGCAACACTTTGTTCTGAAAAACGCTTAACAATTTGTTTAAGCGGATGATTTGGTTTTCTGACAATCCGTTTTAGGTACCAAGAAAGCTTTCAAAGACAAATGCAGAATAATTATCAAGAGGTCCATATAATCTGACATCATCTGCCAAATTGGTTAGTCCATGAATATTGTAAACCAGATTATGTTCTCCTTACAATCGTCCAAAATCTTTGACAAAAATTTCAAGTATCTGGTCTGAGTAACAGTTATATTTCTCATGAAACAAGGGTATCAAAAGGCAATAAATTGCAACTGATAACATCATGAAATGATTAAACACCTCTGTGCTAACAACATCCACTAAGCAAACTGGTCCTGTGTACAATAAAAATTGCCTGAATTCAGCAGCTTTCCATCTATCTAATTCAATGAGTGACCTGCCTTCACGAAGGAATTCACTTGGAAGATGTTTACCAACGTTAAGCAAATTATCTGAAATGCGAAGAATGGCAGATGGGCAAGTTTTCGACTGCCTATTGGACCTTTAACCCATATGCCAATCAGACGCTTTACCACACAGAGGCAAACCAGATTCATGAAGTTTAAATAAAGCTGAGAAAACATGCCAATGCCACGATTTTTAATAGGGGAATTCCCTATTATATGCAAGGTATCTTCCATTTCATCTAACTGAATATCTTTTCTTTTGGGAGCTTTGGTTTCTGGGAAAGTCATCCTGTTTTCAATTCGGAGACCTTTTTGACAACACTTATCGCATCCGTAATAACCAGAATGGCCGTTTGTCCGTTTAACAAAGGCACGGGCTGGTGTGTCACAGATCACACAAGAAACAGAAACTCTTAACTCTGTGTTTAGGTTTGGCATAAGCATTGGTGCTTCTTTTAGATTTTCAATTCAACAATGAAATCATTCAAGAACATATTTATGTCATCTGTTTTTTTGTCACCAAAAAATACCAATAACGAATGGTTCTGATGCAAAAGGTGTCAATGCACGACCAAGAATTGGCCAGAAGTGAACATTGGTTCTCTTAAACAAGGGTAACCCATCAATATTGATATGAATCTCAATGTTTGTCATGCACTGATTAAATAACTCAGGTGGCATTTGCTGCAAGAAACTTTTTAACCCAGTTTCAACATCAAAGTGGTGATAAAAACCACCACATATCTCTTGAAGTTCAACATGACTTGTTGTTCTTAACAATGTTCTTGGGTCTTTCGGCAAACTTGTGTGATATTATCTTCAAGCTCAATATCATCACTTTCATCTGATAATGTGCTTGAAAATGAATAATTGTTATCCAAATCTGATTCAGAAATATCATTGTCCGAGGTAACAGCTATGTTATTTCCCTCAAAACTGTTTGTGACTTAATTATCGAGTGAGGGATTTCCTTCCAAGACAGACAGTTCAGGAGGAACAAAACTCATTGGAAGACTGTCCGTCAATGACTGATTATTCGAATCACCACTTCGCTCATTTGAAAGATCTTGACAGTCGAAACTGCTAGGAAAGTCATTAGTATAAATAGAAGACATGTGTCGTGAAACTTTTGAGCGAACATATCTATATGTCTTGAAATACCCCTTATCTCTAGATTTAGCCTTGCTCATTTCAAATATTTCAATAAAATTCTAGAAAAAAATCAATTGATTTTTAGGTCAACTAAACCAAACAAATAAGTTAATAACAGCCACTGAAACGTTATGATACTCGCGAAATTACAGTACAAAGTTCAATTATTTAAAAATGTCGTTGAAATTCATGCATTAGTTAAATATATCAACAGCACTCAAAACATTTAATGTGTCCAAACACTTGAACGCACAATATTACCAACAAAATTTGACTCTTTGACGAATTTCTTGTCTCGCTTAATTCGGCGCCTTTTTTCCCCCGCGTCAACTTATACGGTGCGTCTGTAAAAATATGTCGATGTGCAAGATGCAAACATCTACATGTACATTGGGCCGTTGTCGGTACGATATCGAAAGCGAGTTCAAATGTTCCAGAATTTCAAATTAGACAACCTTACTAAAGAATGTGTAAAAATTAAATATTAAATAATTCAAGCCAGTATTTTGAAAACATATATAAACTAAAATCCGAAAATATCGGGCCTACATCGGGCCTATCACAGTGATAAAATCTATGTCGGAACGATATCGGCTCTATATCGGAATGCCGGCTGCGATATTCCGAGATATAGCCGATATCGATCCGATATAGGTATGTTTGCTGGGATCTGAAAGGAAAAAATAAATCAAAAATCAGTAAATAAAGCATCTTAATTCAAATTGTTAAACAGTTACATTTGGTCATTTGGGCATGGTATAAATCAACTTCTGTTTATTATCAAATTTCACAAATTCTGAATCAACACCTATTGTTAAAGGGTTTCTGTTATCTGTGGTGGTTGATTTCCACGTCCAATTGAATGAACATTTTTCACAGCTATTTCTTGACTGAAAAGCACAGGATAATTGCAACCATTCATTCTTGGTGTCTGAAATAACACAAAACATATTTTTACAAACTATCAACAACAAATCAACACATAAAATGATAAATATTACTATCTTTAGATGTCCGAATTTTAACATATCCGAAATATAGTACAACGAGTGAAAAAACTACTTTTGATTTCATAAATAGTTGGTATCTTAATTAAAATATATAGTTCACAGAACATTATAATACTGAAACTGTTAAACATGTTCATGTGAATGGATCACAGTTATACTTCATTTGAACCAATATTTACAATAATTGTAAACGGATCAGATATAGAATAACAAGTCTCGCTCTCGGTTGCCAATGCTTTCATTTGCATTAAAAAATCGCATTACTTTCCTCATAATTTAATCCATGTCCGTTTTAATTGTGCATTGTAAAAACACTTACCCTTCTGTAGAAGCTTCGGCTTGTTTATGGTTATCCTGAATTTCAATAAATCTGGATTATTTGGTGTGTTTTTTTTATATCTTTTTTGCATAGTACCGCGAGTTGCGCGACGCTATTTTGTTTGGATAATGGTAAAGTTGATCGGCCGCGCGTAAACTAATATGCACCGGTTTCAAAATTTTAATCGATTCAAGTTTGTTATCGATTGAAACAACGACGTCATTTAAACGATGAGTAAACAAACCTTGCAAAATCGAAATGAAAAAAAAGTGAAACGAAACTTAATTTTAAATTGTGAAATGTACGTTTTTGACAGTTTTGAGCACAAAATGTCAAAATGTCCGTCCACGGCCAGTCTCAAAGAAGGAAAAAAGCCCAACGTGACAATATGCAATTTGTTCAAAACATATTTAATTATCTGCATCATGTGAGTTTGATGGCATAGCAAAAGTTCGATATTTGTGATGAGATTCGCGTGTTATACAAGTTCGGTACGAGCTGGAGTTTACATACATGTTTACCGCATTCTAAGTACACACCCACGCTTTTTCATAAAATATTTGGATTTTTATTAGGTTATGATTGTCGTAGGTAAATAATGATATGCCGAGGAAAACAAATCATTTTCGCATACTTACATGCAACTTGAAAAGGTATGTGTTGAAAAAGTGTCAGAACGACTTGGGTAAAAGTTGCCAATGCCTGTATTTACAAAATGATCTCCAACAATAACAAATTAAATTTCAAGTTGTGATCTGTAGTCTTATAGTGAAACTATAATTCACAATTGTTGCGTTATAAGTGCGATGAACTGTATATTATTACAAACATATTATTACTTTAAGAGAAGTCAGTTGTGTTTATGTTTATTGATATGTACATGTGGTTTGTTTACTTTCTTTTTTTACGGCCGACCGGTAAACTATAGCTGTAACTGCGGGTCAACAATATTCAACATTACCTCAGTACTCTCTATGTACATCTTTCATAGGATTAATTTCTCTAGGCAATATATATGAGTACAGCATGATGTTTAGCATATGTTCTTTCGGATGCTGTCGTCACATCTGACGCAAACGATGCATTATAATCTAAATAAAAAATAGTAAAACGGTTTAAGTATAGCTGTGAATCTGTTATATCTTTCGTCATGCAAGGACAAGTAAAGCAAGTTTAATAATGCTGCTTATTCGAAATGAACGGACTTCTTACTTCAAAGATGTGCACATGGTTAAGCAAACAATCTTATCACATACACCTTTTTATTATATTCTGCTCGACTTATTTAAGTTTGCACACTGTATCATTAAATATATATGCTGTTGAAAAACTGACCAGGGGAGCCTTTAGCAGGTTTATAGATAATACAAATACGCAATTTTATCGAGGATATTTAAACAATCAACATACTTTCGAAATCAGCTAATTTATATGTTGTTGACATATATTTCTAGAACAAAAATTGCTATTGCATGAATACCGTACACATTGGATTGCATAAGAAGTATGTCGCGAATGTTCTGCAGCAAGTTATATTGATGAGCGACCTATAAAGCGATTGGGACTTATATCAGGATATTTGAACTCTGGACACCTCGGGCGGTACTTCTACTCCTATGGATGAGCAACATTAGATGATAGACTGAGACTTATATGAGGGAAATTGAACTATTTACAAAAGACAATTGACGCGAGCAATGAAATCATCGTCTTTGATTAGTTTAATGATATCAGCGGAATATTTAAACTTAAACGCAATTGTGAATGGTGCAGATGAACAATCGATCGAAAAAGATGTATATGAGACAAGAAAACATGAATTTCTCTCCTGTTGTTGTTTCTTGAGTTTCAGTCTTTCTATATATTGCATAGTGACTAACTAACAACCTTGAATTAAGGTATACACATTAATCTGTATTCATTCCAAGAATCTGCGTAAAGAAAATCTGTTTAAAAAAGCCAAGGAAAGATTGTCTTATGTGTATTTTAATTGGGGTACTTGATGTGACAGCCTTAAACATTAATATCAATGTAGATTTCCATCTTCAATGAAAATGCAATTTCATTCATACGCATGTTTATGTGTGTAACAATTGCAGTTTTCGTCAAAAGGATATGTGCCGTTAATTGAAATAGAAAGTTAAAAGAAATAGGTTGACATACCGTACAAATGAAGTTAAAGAGTAAGACGGGTTTGCGTATTTATTTAACATCACCAATAGTTGGCACACTGTGTTGGTTTTTATTTGGAAAAGGCATATAACCTAGAAATGCCGACAAATTCGAATAAAAGTAAACGATTATGAAATTTGTCATATTGCTCTTCATTTTCAACCATTGCTTTGTCTAGTTGTTTCACCTAAATACATTTAAAAACATGCTTACAGAATATAGTGCCTAAAGTAGCCTTGAAAACCCTCAGAATGCAGGATTTCGCATCCTCATTTTTTTTTTAATCCGGATACCCTAGGAGGCCCCATTTCATGTATATGAGGCATCCTTTTTCAATTCTGATTTAACAACCTGTGTTGAATCAAAGCCCTTCAGACATCTTCTGATAGTTACATTGGCTCAAGACGACTTAGGAACAAGGGCTCGACATTAACGGCAGTCAGATTGTCTGAGACAGCCAAACCATAGGTCAGGACAAATCAAAACATAGTCTGCTTATCTGACGAGACAAGCGCAAAAATTCAAGGTCCTTTTCTCTAATTTACTAGCGAAAATCCAGTAATATAGCTTGTATTTATTAACACATCTTGACGTTACATATAAAACGATAAAACGCAAAGTATTCATATATACACTTATGATACTGCGCTGTTTACAAGGGAGGATCATCGCACAGTTGATTTAACAACACTGTTGCGGTTGGCCCCCTTATAATTTATTAAAAAACGTCATTCTCGTTTTTGGTCTGCTTTAAGTATTTTTCAATATTGTTAACAGTTGACACTCGTTCTAGTTGTAGTCAATTGTGTTTGTTTATTACTGAATATGATTGTTATGCACAATACTTAGCTGTTAAGCTATTAATGCACCTATAGCAAGTGTAACATTATAATTGTTATCTATAATGGAGTACAAACATACTTCACAATATCAGTCCTTTTTTCATCATTGGTTTGTTTTAATTATACTTAAAAATATTATAACACATACGTTCTTTCTTCTTGTCGTGCTATGCTACTTTATATATATTTTACAATTACTTAAAATGACATTGTACATTAAGTTACATTTTAAAGTAAGGACATTCACTTTTTCGTCATGATAAGTGAAATTGTATGGCACTCGTCCGATTGGATGAACAAGTTAATGTTCAGCCCTCTCTAATCCTAAAGCGATGATAATAAATAGGTAATGCATTTTATGATGTTGATGTGTTTCCATTCATTAATAAGTGATTACAAGTATTTGACATTTGTAACTGTATTTTAAGCATTAACTGTTATTTATATTTGCTTCTTTTTGATGATTGGCAATGATGAACAGTGACATGACATGCATTTAAACTTAATTTTAAATTACTTTGAAATTTTCAAACGTAGTCCCTAGTCATGCTAGAAAGAAAATTATTAGGAATTAATTTTCCGAGAATTATCAATAATTCATCAAGTATCTATTAATTAGTATTTAGTTTGTAAGCGCATGTACAACGGAGCTCTTATATGCTCTTTGAAATACATCTGTATTTTAGAATAATTCGATATATATGCATAAAACATTCAATAAGGTACACATTTCTATACAATTCAGTTTTATTTATTTGATGTTTGCTACATTACATATTCGATAGTATAAACAGACACACCAAACCGAAATTTATCGTTGGGCTGCATTGCAACGCTAAAAAAATCGTTTACAAGACACAAGCATAGGTTATTTCAGAAACAAACTATGAAAATGACATGAGGAAAATAATGTGACAATAATATCTCACTGCCCATAAACAGTTCAAACGTCCATTACAAGCCAAATATCAGACGATGTCAAGACACTGTAATCGGAACATCTATGCATTTAAATGTTCTTGCGTGCAATACTAAAGTGTTAATTTTTTATCCATGTAGCAGTTTATATTTTGAACACGTCGATCTTATAATACAAAAGTATAGAGACTTACTTAGCATGCATGCATAATATACATATTATGTTATTTTCCTCGTCAGTAAAATGATCATTTTCTTTAACAATAGTACTTAACAACAACAAAAAACAGATTTACAGCTGACCTATTTTTTAACATGTTCTTACTTATAAGTATTGTTTGTTGTTTGTAAAATCCTCATCATATTCTAACAATGTGAATGTATATTTACTGAATAGTGGTACACATGTATAATGTTGATTTAGTTAGCTATTTGTTAAATAAAACTTATGTAGGTGACGTTTCAATGACAGTGCGTTTGCTTTAAAGATAATACAAATGCGTTTTAGGGAAGTGTATTTTGTTGTTGTTGTTTGTTATTTCAGACACTTTACTGTTGCTGTATTGTAATTGCACATGAAAAAAGATGTCTATGCTTCAGAACACATTACAGCACAAACAGGGAAATTATTGCTACTTTTCTATGCCAGAAAAGTTCCTTCTATCTTGGGCGAACCATCCAGCTACTGTTTACAACTAAAGATGCATTGCGAACCTTATACGTAGAATAAAGCTTGTACATGCTGTGATCTGAATAAAATTTAACTCCTGATAATTTAATGGAAAACGCGTTTTACCCATAACATTGTATCTTATTTAGTTACCAATTACAGCATTTGTGCAAAACATTACTTATAAAGAACGCACATCGCTAAATACCACTTTATATACATAATTATTATTTATTGAATGCTTTCTGGCTTTTTCCAGGGAAATATCAGTGACTTTAAACTGTTAATTCACTGCTTCGAAAAATGAAAATAAAGTCGCAAGTATGACTTATATTCTCATATACAAAAGCAGCAAGTATCACTTGTATTCTCATTTACAAAAGCAGCAAGTATCACTTGTTTAGTCATATACAAAAGCAGCAATTATCGCATAAATTCTCATATACAAAAGCAGCAAGTATCACTTGTATTCTGATATACAGAAGCAGCAAGTATCACTTGTTTAGTCATATACAAAAGCAGCAATTATCGCATGAATTCTCATATACAAAAGCAGCAAGTATCACTTGTATTCTGATATACAGAAGCAGCAAGTATCACTTGTTTGCTCATATACAAAAGCAGCAATTATCGCATGAATTCTCATATACAAAAGCAGCAAGTATCACTTGTATTCTGATATACAGAAGCAGCAAGTATCACTTGTATTCTCATATACAGAAGCAGCAAGTATCAGACGAATACTTATAAAAAAAGCAGTACAATGAACATGTGAACAAAAGCGTAAGCCTTAAAATCTATATTTAAGTTATGTATAACACAAAAATAAACATTAAATATTTGTCGAATAAATATATCGAGTGAAATATATAATAACAGGAACGTATACCAAGCAATCAGACGTAAACAGCACATATTAAATTACGACATGCACTTGGTTTATTTCAGGTATACCCGACCTAACATGAAATGCCAAAATCCTATAACAATTTATTGTGTGATTGTCATTTGTCATATTTGTGTTTGCTTTAATTATGTTTTACAACTATTTACGTTATGTTAGTAAATACACATTTTTTGTTGTGATATCACTCACAAAACGCGATGTTTTATGTTGTAATATGTGTTGGTTTTGTTCCAGTTTAAGAATCTTCCGTTTGATCATTAAATGTATAATAATAATTATTATTATTAATTTTATTATTATTATAAATATTTTTTTTATAACTATTATATATTGATATGTGTTATTTCATTTCCGTGTGATAGAGTTCGCATTCATATATTAAATGAAATGCTTCAACTTTTGTATTATAATATAAATCAAGGTTAAACTGAAATCTTTATTGAACATTTGACTTTGCACATCCAATGGCAGTGTCTAATATTCCATATCAGACGACACTTGTAACTAATGAATCGCCGTCATTAAGTTAAATAACAAATCCACGCAATGAATATAACATTTCAGTGAATAAAATTCTCAAATCAATCGTCTTTTTATCTTTCTATCGAAGATTTTGTTTCAGATGAGAGCCCTCGGGTACTAGCTAATCTTGAAGGTATGATTTAAACCACCACGTTTTTATGGAACCAAGGCGGCGAGCAAAACGCTTAATAGAACTACGTGCCAAAAAAGCGAGGCTATGAAGCAAAATCGGTCCAACGCACAGGAAACCATTTTCCAGGTAACCGGAGGTAAATGATGTATTCCGTTTCCATTGGACCGACATTTATCCTTTTGTCCACTGTCGTCGATCGTGTCAATCGCCGAGGTAATGATTTCGCCTTCATTCCTATTTACTTGTATTTCATTATCGACAGGATGCTGATGAATTTGATTACGTTTTCGCACGCACATTGCCATTACAAACAACTGGACGCATGAACGTACAGGTGTGTGGTCGCTTTCTTGAAAGCAGTACAGCGAGAAAACTGTAGCAATGGTTGACAGGCCGCATCCGATTAGTTGAAGACAAATGTACACGCCGAATGTCGACACCTCGTCTGATGATTCTGGGAGAGACCCATTGACAAGCGTCATGAACACGGCCAGTGTGACGAATATTGAAAGGCAGAATGTTATCCGCTTTCCGCCATCCGACGGCAAAATAAAACAAAACGTGTTAAGTAACGCAATGCATATTATAGGAAGCATTATGTACATTCCGAAGAACAGTGATTTGCGCTGTAATTCGAGGGTATAGTATACGTGATCCCATGTGGAAATGCCCAGTTTGTTTTTTACGTTTACGCCTTTAAGCGTCCATTCGCCGTTTTCAAAATACTCACCCTTGGTTTTTTTCCGTTAAAACACCTTTTAAAACGAGTTTTGAACTCGGATTAGTCCATGACAAACAATCAAATACACACTTCTGCTCGTCGAACGGGAACTGTTCAATAAATATTTGACAAGGAACAATGTGCCTTCCGTAAGGCCACATGATTACACTGCCATCCGAAGAAATAACCGCATGCCCATCTTCGTCTATAAAATCAGTCATTTTGTCCAGCGTTGTTCTTAAAACTATATCCGGAGTCCAGATATCCTTGACCTTTACATTTATTGAAGTTATATTAGAATACTCCCCGGGATTCCATACTAGAAAACTGTCTGTCCACTGTACTTCTAAATATGCCGTTATGGCGATAGTTTGTCGAAACTCGTTAATTTCATCAAGCGACATCAAGTAGAGACATCGATGCCGACTTGAAACGGGTCCGATGACGTCATACTACGTGGAATTATGTTGGTGTTATATTTCTGGAACAGTCGCTTGTGCATATCATATTCCGTGTGTGTATCATCATTTAACTGAACGCCTAGGCTATCAAAAGCCCAGACAACCAAGAGGTAAGAAAAATACAACCACAACCGCATTATGTATTTTTGAATAATATGTCCGCTTTCTTTGGAACCAATTTATAGTATAGCGAATACTAAGTACTTTGAAAACACAATTGCAAACAAAGCGTCGGTTGCTCAGTATATGTTAGCTAATAGTTAAAATCCAGTCTTTTTATGCCCCTCTTCGAAGAAGAGGGGGTATATTGTTAATTATAAACTTCACATATTACACAAATTGAATTTAGGAAAATTGAAAATATCATGAAATATATACTATTTTGTGCAAAGCATGTACTGGCCAAAAGAAATACATCAAACTACAACACGCAATGATGCATATGTTCAATCACCCAATCGCGTTAGTCTGTGAATGGCGTAAGCGCATGATATCCAACTTTCACTGAACCCCCACTGCCGCTATCGATGACAATATGAAGCGTTGTATTGGATTGGAATCGAATTGAAAACGGAGAAAACTGTGTTCTTCAAACAATACATTTTTGTGTGGAATATAACTCAGTAACATATCCTTTAAACACCGGTATTTGCTTGGGTTTGACAACTTAACGTAAAAATTGTCAATGAAGGTGCGTAAAAGATTTGGTTTATATCTTCGTATTTTATTGTAAGTAATAAGGAAGTCCGTTTTTTGCGCACACCAGTATAGTGATTCAAGTAGTTATTTCACCCTTTCATGGAAGTGTACAAAACTTGTCTCGGCATTCGGCCTTTTCCGGTCTTGAATCATAAAGAACTTAGTTATATTTAAAATCTGGAAGGTCGAATTGTTCAAAACAAAATAATGTTCGGCTGATTGTGGTAATTGCGGCAATACCAACGGTTTGGAGTTCCAATGCGATGGTTTAAACCGTGCATTTCAAGCATTGGAACTACAAAAATTAGGATTACTATATAATTCGTATGTTTAACATAAGATCTTTTTTTTTATTCTCCACTCCTATCCCGCCAAAGAATCGTACACATGCGTATACGTGACCTCACACACTAATCAAATAAAATTGACGTCTTATTCAGTTAAGAATTGAATACCATTTTCAGCATTTCATCTGTGTATGAACTATTGCACAAAAAAACGCATAATTTAAAAAAAATGCCGACGGTGCTTGTGCATAAACTTTGCGTAATTTTCGGAAGTTTTATTATATTTCAGGCATTACACAACCAACTCGTGCGCTATAAATCACCGGAATCCCAAAGTTGAATAATATTCCAATTATTACATACCTTCTTATTATAAAAACACGGAGCACATAATTGAAAACAACAATTTAAATTTACGATCACATTTTAAGACGCACATCAATACGTCGTATGACTTACACAATTCAAAAAATGAGGGTGCGTGTCTAAACAGGTTTTTCCCAATGCCGCTTTGAACGTTACGGAAATCCTTTATGATATGTAAGTAGTCCGCTCTCTTAACCATTATTTACGCAAACAAAGTGAAGTACGGAATTTCTATCTTGTACCTCGTATTATATGGCGGAAATTTTTGTTAAAATATTTATAGGTATAAAATAAAATTTAATATTCTATAAAATTAAAGATGCACACGCAACACTGAATGAAGATTGCTAGAAAGAACTAAACCAACTGAGCTCAAATTATATGATCAGGTTTTAACAAACGGGTGAACTGTTTAATTATCATATGATTATTTGTATATACATGTATATTCACTTAATCGCTGGTTTATAGTTCGGTTATAACAGTGATTTTTTGAAAACGACTGGTCAGAATATTCAAGTATGGCGGAAGTTGACGTTGCAGCGCACGAACAGGCTCGGATTCATGGCGGAGTTAACGTAACGTTAGAATAATACCGAACGAAAGACAAGCAGAAAGTAAAATGCTAAAATTGAAAATACATCAACATCCCCAAATGACATAGAACATGTCCGAATTAAACAATTATAAAATGAATATGCACGTATGCATACGTCCCTGTCATACGTTATACTTTGTTTTCAAGACGCGCATTGCAGCGGTGACATTCATTTGATTGCAGGATAGCTGTTTCTTTCGTATTGCAGTCATGTAATATATGCACATGTTCACAACTATCATCTACGTCATTCGTAATAAAATGCGCTCAGCGATGTGCATACTGTAAGGATAGGGTAATAAAGCACAAACTGGACATAACAGTATGTTGCTGGAACTGTCCTTTTACTTCGATAAATGGCCCGAAATGATCCATGGCGCCCAACTAAAACAATCCAGGGCAATAGCTTTCCTAATGAGAAACTTCTTTAGTGATCGCCTTGTCCTATATACCAAGAGTCGTGAGACGGATAAGTATCTATCGCAATAAATGACGAGACGGTGGGCCGCCGGTGCGTTGGTCAAAGTGTAATCCAGACACAACCAAGTAGCACACACCACAGCTCCAAACGGCCAGTTACCCATCGGCACGTACACGCTGTACACAAGGCCAAATCAACGTATCAGCAACAGCATGGCTTACAAGAAAATAGTCCTAATGTGTAGACTTCGATACAAATTTCAGGCAATGATTACCAGACAATGTAACGACGGCCAATAGCATTACAAAAAACAGATTTAATCAGTTTTGCAGTAGAATCCAAAGTTTCAGTCGACAAACTTGTGGTATTTACGAGACTGTCTGACATGTTTGTCCACAATTACGGGTTTAATGTGCAACGGAGAGCGTACTTAAGGCACATCCTCATGTAAGCGCTTTTAATTTTAAAAAATGTATACATGTCTTTGTTAAAGTAATTAGTTTGGAAGCTTTACTGACGTTCAAGTGCATCCTTCGAGGCATCCTTTGAGATTTCGATTATATTGGGAATGACGATGCCTTAAAAATTGAGATAAAAATAATGCTGATGTTTTGTTTTAAGTTTCAAGTTTTATCGGAGAATGTTACCTCCAGGGCTTTTATACAAAAGCAATGTCATTAATATGATCAATCATCAATTAGATTTCATCAATAACTCGCCTGAAACACTTATGGCGGCTATATTAATTATACATGGCTGCAAGCTTAACAGGACTGTTCGCATAGATTCAAACAAAAATTAACTGATACATAAAATAGGGCCACCCTGAACGTAACGCGTTACGAGCAAATAAAGTGCATCTTATTACATAATTATTATAACAATCACTTCAATACAATTCTGTTCTTTATTAGATGCATTCAATAACGTCTTCGTGTAAGGATTCTTAAGACAAACGGAATTTACATGGAATAAATTAGAACAAAAATAACAAATAGTAACGTCTACTTGTAAGGAATTTTAATACAAATGGAATTTACATGGAGTAAATTAGAAAAACAAAAACAAATAAAGAATATTAACAAAAACATCTGTTTTGTTCTATCCCCATATCATTTGTTCGCAGGGCCGTCGTCGGACTTTTCAAAGTGGTCAGGCTCTAAGTTCCGGAGGCCTGCGAGCTCCGCAAGCGCGAAGCTATTATGGAGGGGGGGGGGTCCAGGCCGGGGGCATGCTCTCCCCCCCCCCCTCCCCTGGAATTTTGTTTGAAACATAAAGGCTAAATCGGGAGATTTAGGAGGTTTTGAGGTCAAAGTACACGACATTACTAAGTTACACGGCGCCGCACCAGCCTCCATATTAAATGCAAATGCGATAAACTATGGAAAATAGTTTGAAAATAGTTTGTTAATTTGCTAAGTTGCAGTGCTGTAACACCGTTAAAATTTTCCAAATACACAGTGGCGCCTTTCTCCTCGAGCAACATTTTTTTTGCAAAAGTCAAGAGCGTCCGTTCTTTGCTTATGAACGTGCAAAGTCATAAGGTTGTTGAGTCTAGTTTGGGATATTGTGCTTCTCAGATATGTTTTAATTCGCCGAAGCGCAGAGAACGTCCTCTAGCTTGTGGCATTTATAGCTGGCACTGTCAGTAAGACTTGTGTAAGTGCCGCAACATCTGAGTAGACCACCCGCAATGCAGGTGGAAGCTTGATATTTACCAGAGATACAGGTTCCACGGCTTCCTAGGCTGTATCCTGTCTTGCACAGACATTTAGCAGTGTTGCCTGTTCTAGAACATTCCGAGTTGATATCGGTACAATCTATAGCTGTTGTGCATTCTGAAAATAAACCAAAATAAAAAATGTAAATATAACTGGTGTGTAGCTAGAGGTAGACAGATTCATTTAAACACCTTTTCAAAACAAATAAATGCATAGATCAATTCATATTACAACATAATCTGCAAACGAATTGTAACTAACCACATAAAAAATATTTCGTAATAATTTATTAATTAATTTCTGTAAACGCGATTGCCGGATGCATCATTGCTTAATTTACGGTGGATGGGGCCTTGAATGAAATTGTTTCTTCTAGTTTGCTTCTTGACTGAATATGTTTACTTATTAGTGTTGTAATATGTTTATTGCAAACGTGGTTTTATATTATTCTTTAATTTGATATGCTTTAATTATGAATTTATTCTAAGTTATCAACATGCAAGATATTGATTTCAATCAACATTTAACTTGTCATTTGTTTACAGCTGCCTTTAACTTCAAATTATTTGCATACTTTTTGCACATTTCCCTTCGTTTCCCATTAGATGGGTTGAATCCACGAACTGACACTTGTCATTGGTGCCGGTAGCAGAGCATTCCCAGGTGGCATCCAGCGGGGTGCAGACGTTAAAGGCGGTACATGCTGAAAGACATATTATTACATTTAAAAAGCGAAACAATTACATGCAATATTAAATCTTACATTTTTACACGGTTCCTATTTGTTTTCAATTCGTGCTCATATAATGAACGACAGTTTTAAAAAAATTGTTATGTAATCTTATTTAATATATATTTTGTTTAGAGTCTATAAATATCACATAATGTATTATATATATGTGATTTTTGATAAACTTATTGGACATGTTGAAGCAGTAAAGTAATATAATTTGACGCAGGGATTCATTTTTCACTTGCTATGTGTCTTCAAATAAGAAAATTATTTAATATTTGCTGTGTTGCATTTTATCATGCCTCAAAATGGTACATCTTTTAGATGAACTTAGTTTCTCCAGTATAGCGTACATGTAGTTTAAATAACCAATCTACCATGATTGAAAATCTGTAAAAATAAGGCGATAATTCATTCGTAACACAATAAAATGTATAGAAAAGTTAATTATTCCGACCAGTCGCTGGACATGTTGCACCCGACTCCGTTGCAAAGGCCACGCACTTGCACATGAAAGTCACTTTTTCACAGTAGGAGTTTGCAATTCCGTTAAATTCCATACCGCTAACAGAGCACGCTGTAGTAGAAAAATCTGTCGAAAAGATATGTATTATCTATTCATTATTGATGCTGCCGTTATTGACTACAACGAAATCGATGTCGTAGAAAACAAATTCAACGGTGATGATGATTGTGACGATGATGCTTAGGATGATAATGAAGATGAATAGGAGAAGGAAGACGACGCTGACAATTATGATGTTGATGATGATGGTGACGAATACGGTAATGATTAAGATAATGATGCTGATTATGATGATGATGATTACTTTTATTTTTAGTAGTAGTTGTGGTGGAAAACCAGAAGGGCATTAAACAATTCTTTTTTTTTGTATCGTTGCCCTACATAAAGCATGACTCACGTTTATGACATGAAAACGTAAGTTACAACATTTCAAAGACGTTATTAGTTTGGTATTCTTAACCAAAAGCGATCATGTCAATAAGAGTGCTTAAAAGTAAATGTTTACCAATATTGTTAAAGTTTAATGATAACTTAACACAAGTCCCATATATTAAACGTATTTTGTAATATTTATAGCATAGTAGGGTAAATAAAACTATTATAGTCAGATGTAATGCCTTTTCATCCTTGCAGAGTTTTTCCTGTTTAAGAGCAAGGATCAGTTCAAATTACCGAGGTGTAATAACAAAAAAAAACTAATTAGACTTGAGAGTTAAGTAAATGGTTTTATTAAGTAGTTCAACTATGAACAGAACATGTATCCGTCCGTACGTCTGTTCTGTCTGTGCAAGTTTGATGTTGCGCATACACACGAGAATAAAATTAGTGTGATGCAACTGTATAAACAAATTTCATCAGGAATAAGGCATTTTGCTGTTTTCTTGCATCAATAGTTATTTGTCTCCCTTTGTTAGCATATTTCGACATGTCTTCGAACCAGTGTCGGATGTACCCGCACACTTTTAAAACTATATGTATAAAATATTAACTGTGAGCGTACTCATGGTATTTTGCTGCAGTTTTATTTTTATTTATACCGTGTTTTTTACCATAGCAACATTTCAAGTGTTTCTTTCGTTTCAATATCACAGTTAATGATAAATTTAAAAGGTTTTAATGCGAACTGTTTTGAGTTTTATTGAATAAAAGTTTGATACGACACAGACGCATTTTATTATGAACATTATTTGAAGAATATATAAGTGACATTCGATGTACCTTACATTGACCTCTACCTTTTTATGAGATTTTAGGTCACTGGGGTCAAGGTCAAGATCCCCGAGGCTAATAATAGATATTTCTGTCACAATTGTGTTACAGTTTCTCATAGCGTCTTCAATATTTTACCGTTCCCTTTCATATTTGGCATGCTTGTACCTTTTGTGGCCCTCTACCTTTTGATGAGGTTTGAGGTAACTGGGGTCAAGGTCAAGTTCGACGAAGCTAAAAATAGATTTTCCGTCACACTTGTGTTACAGTTTCTTATAGCGCCTTCAATATTTTACAGATCCCTTACATATTTGGCATGGAGGTATGTACCTTGCAGTGACCTCTGCCTTTTGATGAGGTTTGAGGTCACTGGGATCAAGGTCAAGGTCACCGAGGCTAATACTATATTTTTTAAGGTGGTTATTAACACATCGATTGACAAAACGCATCATCGGGGAGCATCCACCTGTTTTACTGATATTCTAGTTTTTTTCTAGTTTTTGGGTTGCTATGCTGTTGACTTTAATGCTATACCAATACTCAACTAACAAAATGAACAATATACATTAACAATTGTTTAATTATTCGATGTCACAAATATTTAGCTGGTTACTTAGACGGCACATACCTGTTGGCCCGCATTCCCCATCGGCATTTCAAGATTGCTCATCAGGACACGCCGTAGTACCTATATGATAATATAAATGAGTATACCAACTTCTTAGAATTATGATATGAAAACAGAAACACACGGTTATAAAAAATAAATGAATGAATGAACTAAAATTTCAAAATCCCCGACCCCGCAAATGGTAATATGTAGCAATTGATTGTAAAATTGTTTCCCGTGAGTCGTGGCCAGTTTTGACCATACGGGGCATGGTTTTTAAACACTTTGTAGAAGACCACTTTATAATGATATAAAGAAGTGAAACTCAAGCTGCTGGAGCAGTATTGAATTTTCATTAAAAACAATTAGTTGGTCCTTTATTTAAGGCAAGTGACCGATTGTCCAAGCAGAACAAAACAGCACAATACAGCACAATACAAACCAACATAAACACAAAATATGAATAAAGCTGGGGTCACCGCCTTGGAACGGTCAATGCAAAGCATTGGGGGTTTATGTACCAAAAACTTCACTGCTGTTTTACTTATTTTGATATATAAGTGTTTTTTATTAATTAAATGTTCCTCAATAACATTGGTAAGTCTTCATCAACTTTGTTCACTGGGGCACTATTTAAGAGATCTTTGCAGAGGATTAACATACACTATTGCATACCAAATATAACGCCTGTTGACTTTGTTGTTTCAGCATAGTTATTTTGCTAATATTGTATATTAATGATAATGTCGTTATAGAATGTGAATGTTGAGAAATGGGCATAACTTTTTAATTGTTAAAGGATGATAGTAAAAATAGCACAAAGACGGTAAGATTGAATGTTACTTCCGTTTAAAATTGTAGGCGACACATCTATAGACAGATAGACGTAGTCACTGACAGACATTCATCCAATTACCCATTGTTATTCCAGCATTCCCCCCTATACTTCGTTACATGCGGAGGATGATGAATGAATGAATGAATGAAATCTAAGATATATCAAAGCCTTTAGAGTTTAAAATTAGAGTTGACAGTGTTTTATTCTATAGATTCCTTAAATTAAGTTAAACATTTGATTTTGAGATTGAACAGACCAACTAAAATCCAAGCAATTTTGTGTCCGACGACTAATATTGGTTTTACAGTATATGTACAATAGCATATTAACAGTGGAATGATATAATATTTAGAATAACTTAAGTCAAGATACAGAGCAGAACGTATTACCTTTTTATAAAAGAATCATTCACTTTGCGGTTTGAAATGTTGATAACTCGTGATATATCTAATATGATTTAATGTTTGATGATCTATTTTTGAATGAATACAAATGTAGCAATTAATAGCATTTATGAATTGTAGCAAAATTGTATTTTATTTATCAAAAAATTGCTTGTTATGTTTAAATACGCTTAGGGCACATAATCATTATATTTATTTAAAAATTGTTAATCACGTATGTATACATATATAATGTAAATTCAAATGTATGCTCAATATTTGCTTATCTCCATTACATTTTACAGAAATGGTTTTGTCATTTATGTTAACTTAACACACTTTTCCTAACAGTTTAATATTTTTTCTTTTTTTTCCACAATATACGGAATTGAGAATGTCTTATCATGTTGACATATTATTTGTAAATGTATGTGTTTAGACAATGTTCTATGTACAAGTCTCCCTCTCACTGTCTTGAATAACATGTATGTCTGTCTATCAATAGAACTTAGGCATCTATGTGAAACATAACAATACCCCTGAACTTGACAATGGCCTCCTTATACGTAAAACACGCCACAGGGTTTGCAGAGCCTGGGATCTCGCCAAATAGACAGTAACACTGTCCGGGAGAGGCTGTAACGCATTGCAGTGACGAGCAACATATCTGGCCAGGAATTATGCAGTCTGGACCTACGTAGTATTTATGTTAGTACACAATCTATAAATATGCATTCATATAGAATGTGTAGTGGTAATTTTGAGTGTGAGGGCGAGGGCACTTGCTGAATGTTTACCTATACTAATTTATTTAAAAGGTGACAGGGACCAAATGTGGTTAGCGTGTGGCTATGATATTCATAAGTAAAAACATCATTTTGAATGAAAACTTATCAAATTATAAACAAAAATCATCTTCTCTGAAAAACAAATCACTATCAATCACTATAAATGCTGGTTCAAATTTTAAGAAATAACACCATACACAACTCGTGTGACCTTCTCGTCGACGATCTGAATTTGTTGAACATTTTAAATGAGTTTGTCTTGCGCATACATAATCTATCAAATAATCTTAGTCAAAGTGTTCGAGATAGACTCCAAACATGAAAACTAAATTTACATAAGATGTGCATTATCACAGAAAGCGTATGAAATAATAAACATTTTATAAAGTATCATCTATTGGAAGTTTGATTCTTCATTTATCTTAATAACCGACCGGACCCGATAATTACAAACCCCCGCCGACCAATAAAGACCTGACCGGACAAATATTGATACCAGTAGCATCTCTTGTCAATATGCATCTTGCTGGCAAAATTTATCTCAACTACATTGGACAATTTCAAATATGCCACAAACCAGTTATCGAGTCCTTCAAGAAACATAAGAACATTCAAGAGGACACGGTAATATGTCAATTTATACACATCTTTCGTGTAACATATTTGCGAAGAATGATTGTAAAATTTAGACAAAGCGAAGGAGGCTGTCCTATGAGACATTGAACGACATATTTAATTTACGATACAATTTTCGAAGAAAAGAAAGATCATCATTTCCTTTTATTATTTCGCATGACCTTTATTTCATGAATGTATTGAAAATGGATGTATATTTATGGTGTCCTTAAAATTAAGGCTTAACTTAAATGTGCCGTACGACGTTTGAATTGATAGCCCTTGGTCACACAAAACAAAAAATACAAATTCTCTAGCGGCCGAATGTATTTCGTAAGTTGTATGAAACTTATTAACACATTTATTGAAAGATCGTTGGTTCCACACCGATGTTCTGAAAACAAAATCGGTATTTTAATTATAGTTTCCAGTTGTAGGATAATCTTTATTTGTGTGTAACCCTCTTATGTAGAGTATGATGTTATGTCAGAATGTTCATGGTTGTATGCATTTGTATTAATGGTTATATATATAAAGTGTTCCTCGTTTTATGTGACCAAAACATTGTAATGGAAACCCTTTGTACGAGCTGTAATATGTAAAGGAATTTGTGAATTGTATCATTGTAAAAGCAAAACATATAAGTGGCCAAACACGTTCAAAGTGTAGTCAGCATATTTCGTTTTGGTTCCATACATTTTTCGTGCATTTTGGTAATGAAAAATAATGAAATAAAGATTAACATATAGCATATTGGTTTTCGCATTGAAACAGTTAAAACTGTTGCGGGACTTCTACAAA
This sequence comes from Dreissena polymorpha, assembly GCF_020536995.1. Taxonomy (NCBI): domain Eukaryota; kingdom Metazoa; phylum Mollusca; class Bivalvia; order Myida; family Dreissenidae; genus Dreissena; species Dreissena polymorpha. The sequence continues at coordinate 19,912,263 of NC_068359.1, read as the reverse complement.
TTAAATGTCTTATTTGTTTAGACATTCTATAGTTTGATGGTTCTCTCAAATCATTCTAAGTAGATGTTTCGTTTTGTATATATATTTCTATAAATTAATATGACAGTAAATTGATTTGATTTGTTAAATCATCTTTTTTGTGCATATGCAGACGACGAAATCCCGACAGTTAAGGTAAGAATATATACCGGTATATATATTGTTTAAATATCTTGACTTGATATTTTGGAGAAATATTGATATTACACCTATTTATTGTTAACTTAAATATGTATCAATTTAGATTCAAATACTCAGATAATATATGTATTTAAAATATTAAATTCCTATTATGTTCATTATCATAGTTAATTTTAACATTACGAACGATGAAAGCATTCATAGGGCCCTAGAAAAACGAAAATTGTACAGCTCCGCATAATTCCATGAAAAGCCATTAAAAAGTCTCATCGTTTGTTATGTTATTGCAAGGTTTAAAACACAACTGGTCCGTTTAAGCCACTACCACTGCTAATACCAATCATAATTAAATAAATCAACAATATATCCAACTCTTTCGCTTGGATATCGCGTATTGAGCACACAAAAAGCATATTGCATAATATTAAAAAAATATTGTGAATGATAAATGTTATTTTTTCCATTTAGGGACTCTGTAAATGTTAAAAAAGCGACGAATAACTTTAAACTAAAGCTTAAAGTAATAGTTTGATGTCGGGTTGCTGATTTGGATAGTTATTTATACGGGCATTTCTGTGATATAAGTTTTTAACACATAGAAACGATGCAATACAGAAGACGTTATTCAACTGAAAGATGATCCAATTACTTGTTGATTCTACCTTGATTTTAATGCATATGTTATTTATGCTATTTTTAAGGTAAAAGTTGACCACACACCAACCGAATCGTAGCATCGTGCGAAATCTCAGATACGTACCAGAGGGTACGTTTGCTGAAGCAACCTTGACTTCTTTTCGTAGAATTAAAGCATACAGCTTTATGATATGTCGATAATTTCATTCTATAATGATTTAGAGAGTAACATTAAAAGATGCTCACATGCTGTTAAATTCGTATCCCATAATACCCGTAATTGTTTATGTATCTTTTATATAAACACGAAACTATTATGTTGCATTTCATAATTAGACACATTAGGTCGTGTGATCAAAAAATAGCACACGCATATAACCAATAACAAAGCTATCTTTAAAACGTAACATTAGTTATTTTCAAAGCTAGACTACATGGTCGTAAACGTGTACTTGATGCCCAGAAGCATGTGTACTCATTTCTTAAGTTCGTATGTTTCGTATTTAAGGACCGCTGGCATAGAAGAAACGGAGGACTTTTCCCTCGATGCAGGTAATATAACATTTGTACTAGGTAGGTTGAGTTCGCATAAATATGCAACTAAACCGATGGTTTACCCTCACCGTTATAAAGTAGCTTGGATTGACGATTCTTTTCCAACCAGTTAAAATTGCGTTAATTCAATATAATTTATATACTAGTATTCAAATAAGATTGTTTAAACATGAGAGTGACGAAGTACTTTTCGATTTGAAATAGTCCATGTTTTAGACGATAGTTTGAGGACTGAAGCGTGGCATAGAAAAATATTGTTTAATTTTTTTTTTTGCATTATAAATATTTTGTCTTAAGGAATTTAACAAAATTGTATTCTCACTAATCAATTACCTGCTTGAAAGTGTGGGAATATGCGTGATTAATATATGCATGCTTAAATTAAGGGGAAATTACCTCGATATGCCGCTTTAATGATTTTGGATATTATGTCGATTTAAATATTGAATACGAATTTGTTTCCAACTCCAACTTTTAATCAACCAATAGGAATGGTTTCACTGAAATGCAGTTCGTACATACTATGCACTTGTTACCATTCCAATTATGTCTATAATGTAAAGGTTTTTAATATTATTATGAAAAACAAAATCAAAACACATTACTCGACATTTACTAAGCAATCTAGATAACCTAATACGAATAAAATATGCCAAATAAATGAAATGGAATTGATTATTAAACCTTTGTGTATTTCTTAGCCGGCAGAAAATGTACTTTGCTATATTCATAGCCGATAAACGCATGTCCTTTTAATATGCATATTTACAATAGCATGCTAAAAGCAATTCCAAAATTATGTTATAACATCGAATTCATAATTGTCAAATCAGCCGAAAATCAATGAGTATAATCAACTGGTACTACCCCATTCATTTTAACCAAACATGATTATAAAAGCCGTTGTATTCCATATAATAATCAAACCTACATATTTATCTTTTCTGTGACAGTTTGTGACTTAAGATATTAAATATTAAATCTCAGAAATCACTAATGGGACAAAAGTCATTTATCAGAAGTTTTGAATGCGTTACCCTGAAAACCAAATTGTAAACATTATTGGCCAAGAAAATGGCATAAAACAAGGAATTTGTAGGTAATTTTTCCCCATGTGTTTTAATAAATCTGCTTGAAATCATTTTGGAAATCGTTGAGTGGATTACATAATTATTTAACTTAAATGTCTTCAGGAAACAGATTAATCCTTTACAAATAATTGCAATACAACCAAAAATTTTCTCTTTTTGACTTCATAAAAACTGTTTAAATTAAGACTTTAGAAACCTGCTAACCGGATAAAACTATTTTCGCACGCCTGTTTAATTGGATGACTTATATAACTTTCTTAAAATGTTTCCATTGATTTTGTAATTAAAAACTCTGCTTTGAGTCGGGATCTCCGTTTCAGATACATTAGTACATAGACAACTAATAAATTACCACGAATCCCGTTGTTACAATAATAATTAATGTTTTTTTGAGAAAGCGTATTAAAATTTCCTCAAGTACCATGAGTGGATGCGCTTTTGATATCAACGATATTAAACTGTTGGATTTAATTAGTTTTCCTGGAATGTTAACAGGCAGATTTCCTAATTCCGCCAATGGCTGGTATTACTGTTCGCTTTAGACGCCAATTTAAAACACAGGGCACATGATGGTAACATCTGCCGGCAAACACAATCAGCTAAGTTTGAAAACTATCAAGATCGATTACATCACTTCAGAGTTATTACCGTTTATTGAAAAAAAAACGTTATCTTTTTCTTTTCATTTTCAGCAACAGTTTATAGCATAATACCAATAACTTCTGAATTGTTGCGTTTTAATTGTCCAAAAATGTGTACATGAACTATTGTCCTCTGTTTACCTTACATGTTTAAATTGTATTATCATTGAATTCGGTTACCACTTTTGTAGGCATTTACTCTAAAAAAGAAACCAAACAGCCTTAAGCACTTCTGAATTATGGCCCTTGTATTGTTGTTTTTGAATCTGCCTATGTTACGTTATTCTGCAATTTACTCAGTGTATATATATATATATATATATATATATATATATATATATATATATATATATATATATATATATATATATATATATATATATATATATATTCCATTTAATTGTTTTTTTTTGTATTTTAAAGGTTCCACGTTTGCAGGTGGAGAAATAATATGAATTAAGAAATTGAAGTTGAAGATACTGATCTGAGAAGCCAAAAAGATTCTAAATGCGCTATTGCATGAAAACCAGAATTTTTGTATTGCATTGTTTCTTCCAATTGAGCATTATTTGTTCATTACCATTCATAGAAATTAGTGAATGAAATAGGCATCAATATGAAGTTAAGACGTTTCGTATTTATATAATGTGATCATTTACTATTCATTATTTTTGGTTGGGAATGAAATTCTTTCATAACTTGCTGGGACTCTGCCTCGCACATGTATTAATCGCATTCACCTGGCATAAGATTATTTAAATGCCCATTATCAGATAATGTTTCGCGTATATAACCCATGTTGTAGATCAACGATTAATGTCTCCAGTTAAGCTTAGACATCCAACATGTGATCCGCGATTCCCTAAAAAAGATTCAAATGTCTGTAATGTTTGTGATATTAAACTTGGATATCGTTTCAATAAACTTAAAAGTACTTAGAAACCGTGTGTCCCAAAGTCTTGCAAGTGCATACATCAAAGGCAAATGTTAACATTTTCTATTCGCATTTATTTATCGGCTAAACGAGTGTCCGCCGCTTGTACTGTATGTTGCGTTTGTGTTCCGTGTCATCAATTATGCATCACTCTGTTCCTTTATACACTCGAGCATGTCTCAATAAGGCTAAGGTTTTTGATGCGATGGAGCTGAATTTAGCTATATGCATATTAGTTCCGACGCACTACTACGGCAATAGTACTCGTGTTTCATTTCGATAATTCAAAAAGATTGGAAAATTAGTCACCTGTGATGGTAACCATTCGTAGTTATTTGCAATTAGGACAACGGGGTTACCTATGAAAACAATTCATGTATTTTTTGTTACTGCTTAATCATATGTTCTTTATAGAACTTAATCACAATTTGAGTATCAATAACACATTTTTCCATACGCGCAACGTAGTTTCTTTTCAAGACGAATTGAAGGGTCCTGTGTGTCAAATATTTATTTTTGTATTTTTATATGACAAAACGCACATTTGTAACTTGTTATGTTGTATATATTTGACATATATTTTTATGTAAGATAAAGTATGAGAAACGTTTATGTTCAAACTACAAAACAAGTAGATTTTATGTTTTTTCATGGCGGCATACGCTGTTGGCCGGATATATAAAATATTTTCTAACTATGATTAATTCTAATGTTTTCTTGTAATAAAAACTATTGTTAGTTTTTGAAACTTGAATGTAGTCTTTAGCTTTGTACATTTCTTTTCCATATTTGTATCAGATATGTAAATATTCGGTTCAAACAATATAGGCCGTGTTTGTATTGTAAATAAATATAGTAATAATCGATTCATCATTTCTATATTCAATACATGGCATGTGTTGGTCAATTAAATATGCAAACCTTTATATAATAATGTCTCATTCTTATAGAGAGGTAGATTGTATACCTCGCATACAATGGGGATAACTTTATGTCGTGCATATTCGAGTATCGCTAGCTTAGTATAGTTAACACTTTTTTGTACAATACATACAATTTTTACCCCAAGAATGCAATAGGTTTATTCAAATATAGAATTATTATAGTATTGGTATTTATATCTTTATCGATTAATCATTAAAAGTGATATCGCTGTCTAATTATAAGACTGTAAGATAGTAAACACTAGTTTATCTCATATCTATATGAGTACTCTCAATGTGATTGTTTTTCCAAACATTTGCTATTATAACTCATTTAGTTATGTGCTTCTTCAACATAACTATTTTGCTTTTCCCCCTCATATTCGCTTTTTGTATGTTTATAGTAACGTTTTTATACGTGCTTGTTTAGAAACCACATTTCTACATGCACGATGAACAACTATGAACAATATAATATATTTGGGTTTGAATGAGGTATCGCATTTTATGATACGCGAGGGACGTAAAAAAGGTTTTGTATATTTTTCTTTTACATTTTATGATTATATCCTAATTTATTAGATTCACGCGAAACATTACTATAGAACAAAATAGTTTCTTTATGTATTTTAAATACCTTTGTACATCAGAGAAAGTCGAATATATAGAAAATCTAATTTTAATACTTTTGAATGCTTAGTATGAAATGAAATACCCCATATACTGTCTTGAGAAAAAAATGTACAAAAGGAGACTTAGTTTGTTTTTCTCTGTATTATAGACACGTAAAGCAACAAAGAATATAATCACGTTTAGTTCGTTACATATTGCTGCTATCGAGCAATAAATAAAATATGTACAACTGAATAAAAGTGTCAATACAACATGTTAATGAGAATTTTACAACACAATATGACCCGTATGTTTTATGTACATGTTATTTATTAACACTGTATTGCGACTTATGATTTTTTTTCACGCAAAAGCGCAAAATGTCGCAGGGAAAAGTTTGTTCTATTTATAATAATAATTTTACATATTTGTTTAAGAACTCTATACCTCCATGGGGTTTAAAACAAACATAACGTATATTTGGCAAGTTATTATAAGTACTTAGAAAATAGCTACCAAGAGCTTATTTCTGTTGAAAATAAAATACCGTATACACAATAATAATTTTCTTTTGATTACAAATTTCCATTCATTTTGGTCTCTGTTTTCTCAGGGTTAGTATGTCGGGTCACTGAATCTTGTTCAAGCATATAATTCAATAAAGAATCAGTCAGCTAGGAAGTTATATTGGTCATTATTCAATTTTGATATTAGCTCCTTCGTTACGATTTTGATGGAAAAGTAAAAGGAAAGGAAAAGCGGGGGAGTATGTACCCGAGTGGTTTTTAACCCTATTTTACTTATGTGTAACCTATTTCTTGTGGTCACTTCTCTTACTATTGGGCATGGTTTTGTCAGTCTTTGGAAGGAAACTGTTGGACAAAGACAGCGGTTTTCTTCGTGTAATATTTTGAGTAATACATGGTTAATTAGGACTTCTACTGGTTAGTATGTTGTATTTGGTTGTATTTAACTGCATTCAATCCATTGTTACTGTTTCATTTGTATTTAAAGAAGGATTTGACATGTTGTTAATGTTGAGTCATACATTTTCGCGGTTGTTGAAATGGTTGCACAATGGATACATTTCTTTCCTATGATATATTTATATCTTGAATTGTTTTAACTCATTACTAATAAATGCACTTAATAATGTTTGTGCATGATTAACTTGCAGCAGTCACAGAAAGCGTGGGAAGGAGCAAGGGAGTGAACTCCATTCAGTTCCACAAATTGGTAATTAAAACTGTGTGTTGTGTACTATGCAATGTTCTTGTCATGTGATATATGTTTGTTGCTTTGTATGTTTGTTATTATTTGTATTGCAAAATAATGTTTAAGGTTCAGGTGCAATTGTAAAGCCACTAGAACAATATAAAGAAGTGAAACTCCAGCTGCTGGAGCAGTATTGAATTTTCATTAAAAACAATTAGTTGGTCCTTTATTTAAGGCAAGTGACCGATTGCCCAAACAGTACAAAACAGCACAAAACAGCACAATACAAACCAACATAAACACAAAATATGAATAAAGCTGGGGTCACCGCCTTGGAACGGTCAATGCAAAGCATTGGGGGTTTAAACCTGGTTATAGAGCGCTCAACCTCACACTTGGCCCAGCAATATTCATAATACATTTAAGTGTAAATAAAATTTAACGTCATAGCATTGTAACTCAAATTAAACAATAATATAAGGGAATTAAAACGCATTCAATTTAATTACTATTTAATTACTCAATTGCATTGAAGATACAAGAGTAACAGAATTACAACTTTTTGACGAACGATCAAATAAAACTATTAACAATTGTCAACTACATTCCTTCTTTATAGAAAAGATTTGAGAATATAGAATCATATAGTTAATATCTCAGATAATCATCGCGCAAATACAGAAAGAAGCAGCAATAATGGGTGTAAAAATTCCATATTACATAGCTTGGTTGTTTATGTGACTGCTAAACAAATTAAAAATAATTAAATCAAACAAGAAACGCCTATCAGAGAGAAAATATAAATAAAATGGAACGTTATAAACCCAATGACCTATGCATGTAGATTACAACTGGGAAAGTCGGTCGTATGACGTCACAAAAATCCATAATGACAGAATGACGTGAACAAATTCCAAGGGCAGTACTAAATAAAAAATATTAATGGGGCTGTGCTACTAATAAAACAAGTTTAGGTGATATAATATTAAGAAGCAAATGAATAAAAATGGTAATTCCATTAAAGCGACATTATTGGAATTAAACAGTATATAGGTGTTTTGACAACTGAAGACAGAAATGATTTGATGTACGAATTGAGTCCAAATGTAGTTTACATGCAGATTTGTTCATACGACACAATGACACAATTTTATTCAACAGTGAAAAATGCCTATAATGTAGTATTCATGCAGATTTGTTCATACGACACAATGACACAATTTTATTCAACAGTGAAAAATGCCTATAATATCACTAATGATTCCAAATTTTAAGGGAAGAAAGATATAGTGAATCGAAAACCATCAAACACGTGTTTTTAAGTACATAAGCATCGTATCCTTTTGATAAAAACAAGTTAATTAAATTGAAAAGTTTAATATTAACATTTGGTTTAACATATTTTAATTTGCGGACACGCTTCAAAACATCTCCGTAAAATGATGGATGGGAGATTCCATTATTTAAATGCCATTTTAAAGAAACATTATATTTTGAAATTAAATCACCATACTTAGAGTAAAATCTAGCAAATTTATTTCTAAGGTTATGATACAAAAAGCCTTGTTTTAGCAATTTTTTAGTTAATATTAGATTACGATCATTAAAATCTTTAATACACGAACATGCTCTGGCATAACGTACCAACTGCAAAATGTAAATACCATAGGAAGGTCCTTTAGGGATGTTGCCATCTAGAAACGGTAAATTTACAATTTCAAAGTTAAAATCGTCCCGTTTGTCGTATAAACTAGTTTTGATCAAATTATTATTAATAGTTAAATGTAAGTCTAAATACGCAGCGTCTGTATTGGATTTACACGATCTATTTAAGACTAGTTCTTTTGGGTAGATTTTGTGAATATATTGTTCAAATAATGGATTATCTAAATTAAGTATGTCATCAATGTACCTACTAGTAAGGTTAAAACAATTAATCAAATCTACTTGCTTAGTTTTAGATAATTCTAACATAAATTCGCTTTCATAACAATATAAAAAAAGGTCAGCTATAAGTGGCGCACAATTAGTACCCATAGGAACGCCAATAATTTGTTTAAATATTTTACCATTAAATTCAACAAACAAGTTATCCAAAAGAAAAGTGCTGCACAAAAGTCAAGACCAGTCCAAATGATGTAATTATCTAATATCTGATTAGTAAAAAAAGCTGTTTTAGTGTTTAAAGCTAGATACAAACATTTCTCTCTAGCAAAAGTTTTTTTCAATCAAAGAAACAAGTTTGGATTTTATTAAAGCGTGAGGAAGCGTTGTATATAGTGTCGAAAAATCATAAGTACTTACCTGTGACACCTTATATTTTTTATTTTCAATTTTATCAATAACTTCTAAGGTGTTTTTTATTGACCAAAATAGGTTAATATTACTATTTTCATAAACTTTATTACACAATTTAGCTATATGATATCTAATAGCACTCAATGCAGATGTAAGATACACTGATAATTGTTTGGTTGTACAAGACACTGGATTAGCGATAAAACGACTTTTATATGGCGTCTTATGTAATTTAGGTATCCAGTAAAGTGATGGCAATTTCTTGTCAGTAATATTGACTATTACATTTAACTTTATGCATTGGGCAATATGGTCGGTAATAATTTCATTAGGTTGCTTATTGTACTCACAATATGATGTAGTTTGTGAAAGTTCTTGTGAAATAGTTTGAACATAAAACACTCGTCATATTATGATAACATTATTAGCAGCCTTATCAGCAGGAACTAAGACGAATTTAGATTTTAAGTCTTCAAGCAATTTACAGAGATTTTGTTTATTAAATTTAGGTGAATGTGGTAGGGCCAAAGGATGTGTATCATTAAAACATATTTTATTCATGGCCATACTAAATATTTTTGTTTTCCAATCATTGAGTGCAGTAATTTCAGCATTTTCCTTCCTGCACCATTTAGTGCAATAATCATGTAAGGATGTTACGATATTCTTAATGCAGTCATCAAAATCAACAGGAATAGGCAGTCTGTACTTAGGGCCTCTGCGTAGCAAATTTCTAAGGTTTTTATTTTGAATGAAATTAAGGTCCCCAGTAATAACATGTCCAACTGGACCATATATATATTTAGAACTAGTACAGTCACATAATGTAGGACAATTTCTTATTACATTTATATCTGTGGAAATAGAATTATAATTAAAAACGATACTTCTTACAGGTTTACTATATTTGTAGCAAATAAGTGGTGATTCAGTATTGCGGAAATAAGGGGGAATCAACCGACGTACATTTTTATCATTGAATATTTTAGGAAGGTCAATTAAATCAAGACCTTTGTTACAAAACTCAATTTTGATACGATTTCTAGTTTTGTTAAGTACATTTTCAATAAAAGGTTTAAGATAGTAGTCAGTGAAGGATTCAATAATACAAGCACATTCATATAGAGGGTCAGATTGAAGTAAAATAAGTTTACATTCCTTATCAATATGCGCCAACGAAAAAACAGAAAGAGAGCAAAGTGCACTTAGTAATTTATGTTTACCCCCATTTTGTAATACTGTGTAGCAATCATTTAAAGAAAGCAGACGTTTAAATTTACGCCTTAAGTTACCATTTTTCCTAATGCCATGTGAACGTTTATTTCTTAGACGTTTACTAAACAGAGAAAATGAATTAATCGATTTATTTTTAGAAATTGTTCCAACATTTAGAATATTATCATTTAATCCAAGTGGGTAAGCTGATTGCAAACGTTTAATCCATTCAAATTCTGATATGCACCTTGCTTTTAATTGGCACTGACTTGAAGTACTATCATTAAAAATAAGTTGCTCCACAGGTTGAATTGAAATATTTGTTACGCTATGACCTGTTTTATTAAAGTGCTGGTAAATGAAGTTATAAAATTTATTATTATTTTTAATTTAAAAAAAAAAGTTCCCTAAAACGTGTTTTAAGTGATCTACTTGTCTGCCCAACGTATTGCGCACAAGACATATTATATATGTTATTATTAATTCAAGGATATTTATATTAATAATAATATAGTAATTATTATTAATCATTTGTCTTAATATGTGTATTTGTATATTTTACAGATTGGAGCCTTGACGTTTGATGCTCTTGAGTTATCTGTGAATCAAATATTCTCATTATATTGAAACGTAAAACTAAACAGTCTTGAGTTATCTTCCTCCTGTGTGGTTAAGTAGAGAAATAACCACAAAGTTATAATGGCGCCCAACGGAAAAAACTCACATTACTATCGAGGACAATAGTTTTTGTAACCGGGAGGGTAGTGAGTGTACTGCAGTGAAGTTCAAGACCGCTTGCCAAGTAGAGACGGGTAGCAGTTAACATCGATATTCCACATCCAGCTGTATCTTCGCGTATCGTTGGCGATTTGGAGTGTACCAGTCGTTCTTAAGGCTCATCCGCAGCCTTTTGGACCGTATTCGGACTATCACATCAGTATAGGAACATCCAGCTCATAACACCAGGACCGCACGACACATTAGACCAGGACCCCATTGACATTATAAGTGCTGATTTGGACACTCAGTGCTAAAAGTGACATTTTGGTTCTAGTGGCTATAAAAAGATTCTGGTTATTTCCTTTCAACAGAGTGTGAGTACCAATTTGGTAGAAATTTAACTGATATTACAGCTGATCACATTGGTGTTGTAATGTGTTAGTATATTAAATTTTCCAAATTGGGGGGGGGGGTAGGGTGAAATCACTGTAATATCTGGAGAATAATTTCTTGTGTGATATTGTATGTGCGTAAGAAAATCACAGAATTTCACAAAATGCATGAAAATTAATTAATTGGTGTTGGTAACTAACGTTTATTAATCTATTTAAAGTCTTCATTAATCATATTACTAGATTTCCTTCAGGTCATTTATTCATTGTGCAGCTATTTTAATTAGTAAACAAATAAAACATTTTAAAGTCAAGTACATGTTTATAATGGATTGATGCAGCTTCATGTATCTACTCTATACATTTGGTCTTTATGGGTCAAGTTAAACGGTTCATTGATTCAGTCCATGGTTCCAGCTGTCCATTCATGACTTGTTGACATTGACAGTCCTGCACATGTTACACTGTGACTAGATTGTAGACCTTGTAGTTTTGTAGAATTTCCAATCTTACATTGGGAAATTCAATTTTTCAGAGTAGCACTATTTTAGTCAAGTTGTTTTAGTTATGTAATTAAATACACCATAAAAAGGTATATTTATTCAAACTTCACTCATTGAGTATTCAATTTCAACGTAAACACTTGCATAATATGCTATTTTATTCTTATATTTGTTCCGGAATTGAGTTCAGGAAGAAATGAAGTATTCGTAGAATATTTCTTTCTTGCTGACATTGAGTCGAAAGAAAATATTTTTAATGTGATATTCAATTGTTCATACAATATAACTAATTCAAGTTTTACTGTATTAAAAGTTATTTCATGATATTGCTTTTGAAATAATCTTTCAAAAGACATATTGGAAGAATTTCGGTGGATTACCGTATAACTGCAATAAGTTCATAAGCGCACCCAGTCGGCAGTGATTGGTATTACCGTAGTTTTTCACAAAGTTAAATAAAAATAAAATAAAATTAAATTCTTTTAGGATAGTGATAAAGTCACAGGTGATTGTTGCAATTGAATTACCGTACATATCCTAAAAGAGCAACAATTGAATATATAATAAAAGTAAATTACTATAATTAATTGAATTGTTCTATACAATTGAATTAATTCAACTTCAATGTGAAATGTCATTTTGAATGATAGTTCAGTTTAAATTTAATTAAATTGTAATTGACAATTTGATTAGTTGCAAGACAGAGTAGTTTAAATTTAATTAAATTGTAGTTGACAATTTGATTAATTGCAAAACATACAATAAATAGATTCAACATTATTAATTAAATTGTAGTTGACAATTTGATTAATTGCAAGGTGTACTATAAATAGATAAAACATTATTAGTTAAATTGTAGTTAACAATTTGATTAAATTCAAGGTCAAAGATTAATTAGAGAATCAATTGAAAATAAATTGATAGGCATGGATCCGGAAGCTGACAAATCGGATACAGCCTCTGGGGGAATAAGTGAAAATGAAGTTAAGTTGCTGGAAGCTTTAAAGCTGTTGGGTATCAAACCAAATGTTGATAGCCCAGAAGGGATGATGAAGTTAGTTCAGGCGTTTGAGGTAAAACCAGATCCGGAACCTATACATATTGTAACACATGCAAATGTAGGAAAGCCTGGAAGTTTCCAATATCCGAGAATATCAACATTCTATGGAAAAGACGTAAAAGCTAGTGAGGTGAACTATGATACGTTCAAATATGAAATTGAAGCTTTACGTCAAAGCAAAGTCTTCAACAATGAGCAGATATTGTTAGGCATAAGGAGAGCCTTAAAGGGACGTGCTGCGGATGTTTTGCGCAGACTTGGTCCAGATGTTTCTCTAGATGAGATTTTGTTCAAGCTAGAAAACACTTTTGGAAGCATAGAATCCCGAGAAAGTATAATGCGGAAGTTTTATTCGAGTCAGCAGCTAGAAAATGAACCAGTGGTCAAGTATGCCATGAGACTTGAAGAAATATTTGACCAAGCAGTGCAGTTAAAAGCTGTACGGCGCACTGACACGGATATACTTAAAAAAGTTTTACATGCTGGTTTGACCAGAGATTTGAAACATATGTCCATTTTTCAATGCGACAAAATTGAAAATTATGATGAATTCAAGAGGGAACTAAGAAAAATTGAGACGGAGTTGAAAGAGCCTCTGAAAGAACTAAAGTCTTGTAAGGCGGCTGTCAACATAACTCCAGAAGCAAACAATGACTTGTCAGAAATGAAAACATTGCTTCTGCAATTGAACGAAATAATAGAGAAGTTAGAAAAAGAAAAGGGCAATCCACGAAACACAAATCACAGCAGATACCCACTAGGAAGCCGTGGTAATTACAGGGGTAGACTAAGTTCTGCTAATCGTGGTAGGCGCACATACATGCCATCAAGACCTACTGCTGGTACCTCATTTCAAGGTACATGTGTAACCAAAAAGGACATACAATGAGGACTTGTCCTATGAATAAGGATAGTGAGGTTATTTGTTACAAATGTAATCAGAAAGGCCACAGGCAACTAAATTGCCCAAAATTTTAAGTGCTCAGGTTGATGGGTCGTTCTCGAGCACGAAGGATTCAGACCCGCAATTATTTGGTGACACAAAGGAAACAGAAATTTCAATTAATAATACCAGTACTATTGCTTTACTTGACACAGGCAGCTGTGTGAGTGTTGTATCAAAACAATTTTATAATAATCATTTATCTTCAGTCCCTGTACAACCATTGACACATATAGTAAACATTGAATGTGCAGATGGGAATAGTTTACCGTATGAAGGGTACATTGAAGTTGAACTTCAAATTAAAAATGGCTTACCCAAAGCTGAAAATAGAACTTGTGTTTTACTTGTTGTGTCTGACACAAAGTACTCAAACAGAACACCAGTTATCCTGGGAACTAATGTTTTACAGGAAATTCTGTCAGATTGTCAGTCTCAATATGGAGAACAATTTTTACAGAAGACAAACATGTACACTCCATGGTACTTAAGTTTAAGGACAATGGTACTGCGAGAGAAAGAATTGAAAAGAAATCCAAGGATTGCTATTGTCAGAAGTGCTATTCCGCACAAAATACTTTTAAAACCAAATCAGTGTATTGACATAAGGGGATATTTAGACAAACAAGTTAACCATCCAGATACAACAGCTATTTTACAGGAATCAACTCTGAGTAATCTGCCATCATACATAGATGTTACAACAGCTGCTGTGCAATTTAAGAAAACAGGCTATTCAGAAGTGAATGTTACTCTTTCAAATGTAACATCTAATACTGTTACTATATCCCCAAGAGCTATTTTATGTGAACTTCAACCCGTCACTATTGCAGAAGAAGTTTTTGAAAATATTGAAGAATCTCAAAGAAAGCAAGTTTTTGATCAGTTGAACATAGATGAACATAACATACTTGATCATGATCAAAAGCAGAAATTAAAAGAATTATTAGAATTACATAAAGACATATTTTCCGTATCTGATACTGATATTGGTCAATGTAATTCTATAAAACACATGACTGACTCAATCAATGAAACACCTTTCAAACAACGTCATAGGTGGATTCCACCTGGTATGATAGAGGAGGTTCGCCAACATATCGAGCAACTCCTAGCTAGTGGTGTCATAAGACCTTCTAAATCTCCTTGGACTAGTAATTTTGTACTAGTGAAGAAAAAGAATGGCAAACTTAGGTTATGTGTTGACTATAGGATGTTAAATTAAAGGACAGTGAAGGATTCATATGCATTGCCTAGGACTGCAGAAATTTTTTACTGTTTAAATGGGGCTAAATATTTTTCAACAATAGATTTACAGTCAGGATATCATCAAGTTGAAGTAGAGGAAGAGCATAAAGAAAGAACAGGATTTACTGTAGGGTCAATAGGATTTTTTGAGTTCAACACCATGCCGTTTGGTCTTACAAATGCCCCCGCCACATACCAACGCCTAATGAAAGAATGCCTAAAAGGACTCAATATGCGCATATGTGTCGTTTTCCTTGATGATTTGATAATTTTTAGCGACACATTTGAACAACACTTAGAGAGACTTAATACTGTTTTAAATAGATTGAAATCTTGCAATTTGAAATTGGCGCCTGAAAAATGTTTTTTCTTTCAACCCAAAGTCACTTTTCTTGGACATGTTGTTAGCAGTGAAGGGATTGAAACAGATCCAGCTAAAATTAAAAAAGTAAAAAATTGGCCAGTACCAGAAAATTCAGATGAATTGAGATCTTTCTTAGCCTTCGCAGGATATTATTGACGCTTTGTTAAAGATTTCAGTAAATTAACTAGGCCATTGAATGAACTTTTACCTCCTACAGTAAACAAAAATAAACATAAAAATTCTAAAGAATGGAAATGGACTGAAGTTGAACAAGCTACATTTGATAAATTAAAAGAAATACTTTGCTCACCACCTGTTCTTGCCTATCCAGACTTTGAGAGTTCTTTTGAACTACACAAAGATGCTTCTAATAAAGCATTACGCGCGGTGCTGTATCAGCAGCAAGGTGATCAAAAGCGAGTCATAGCTTACGCCAGTCGTGCTCTTACTAAGTCTGAGCGTAACTATAGCGCATTCAAATTAGAATTTCTAGCGCTGAAGTGGGCTGTAACTGAGAAGTTCTCAGATTATTTAGCCATAAAAACATTTTCTGTCGTTACAGATAACAATCCTCTGACTTATATATTAACTTCAGCCAAGTTAGATGCAACAGGACAAAGATGGGTTGCAGCATTAGGGCAATACAACTTCAGTATAACATACAGACCAGGAACCAATAATGCTGATGCAGATGGGATGAGTCGTTACCCATACGAGAAACTACATCAACAAAATGTCATTCAAATAGATGACCAAACAGTCATAGCTATTTGTAATAGCGACTCAGATACTGTGAGGCCAATAATAGAAACTCTGCCAATGGCTAGTATCCACATTGTTGAGGCAACAGAAGAATTGGGTCAAGGATTGGCACAGAAGGAGTTGAGAGAAATCCGCCAGAAACAAAAACATGATCCTTTAATTGATAAATGGAGAAAAGCTGCCATTGACCAGAAAATACCAACAAAGTTTAATTCTAAACAAGACTCTATTATGAGGAAACAATTTAAACATTTTAAAATAAAGAGAGGCATTCTTTTTAGAAACATTAAAGAAGAAGATAGATTAATTGAACAGCTAGTCATACCTGACTGTTACAAAGAAGAAATATTAAAAGGATTGCACAACAATGTAGGTCATCCTGGAAAGGAGAGAACAACCAAATTAATGAAAGAGAGATTTTATTGGCCAGGTGTAGCAGCAGATATAGAACAGTGGATTAATGGTTGCGAACGGTGTTTGAGGAGAAAGAACAATACTAATGAGAGAGCTCCATTAGTTAGCATTAATACCACATATCCACTCGAGTTAGTGTGTTTTGATTATTTGACACTTGAACCAGCTAAAGGAGGCATTGACAATGTACTTGTCATAACAGACCATTACACCAAATATGCTTTAGCCATACCAACTAGAAATCAGACAGTCAAAACAACAGCAGAAGCATTCTACAATAATTTTATAATACATTATGGAATACCGACACGCCTACATTCAGATCAAGGGGCCAACTTTGAAAGTGAAATCATTAAAGAACTATGTTATTTGACCAATATAAAAAAGAGCCATACAACTCCATACCATCCCCAAGGGAATGCCGGACCAGAGAGATTTAATAGGACACTTTTAGATATGTTAGGAACACTTGAAAAAGAACAGAAAACAGATTGGAAACACTATATTAACTCATTAGTTTATGCATATAATTGCATTCCTCATGACTCAACTGGATTTTCACCACATGAAACCAAAACCAAAATTGCCCATTGATGCAGTTTTTGAAAAGTCAAGAGAGGATTTTGGCAACAAATCTACATTTGAATACTTGGAGGATTTAAGATATAGAATGAAAACAACACAACAAATTGTAGAAAAACATGTAACTAAGGCAAAAGATAAACAAAAGAAACAATATGATAAAAAGGCAAAAGCTGTTAGGATATCAGTTGGTGATCATGTTCTAGTAAGAAAAGTGTCATTTGATGGGAAGCATAAAATTGCTGATAGATTTGAAGAACAAGAATACTTAGTGATTGATCAACCGCAAAAAGACATTCCAGTGTACAGAGTCAAAGAAATGGGTTCAGGTAGAGAAAAGGTTCTCCACAGAAACTTGCTGATTCTGATTAAAAGTCAGAATGAAGTTTTTGATAGTGGAGGAACAGAACATATTGGACTTGAGAAAAGTTCAAAGGTGTCAGAAGTGAATTCTGATAAAGAAGAAACAGATGGGAAAGTTGTATGTGACGTCACTGATGAAGAAGATGAAGATGGACTAGATTTTGTAGTTACTACAAAACAAATTGGGGACGCCCAAAATCCATGCATAGAAGTGAATGAAGCAGATGTAGATATACACATTGAAGAGAGTCAAGAAGAAGAACATGAAGATAGTCTGAGAGACTTAGAAGAAATTGTTTCTGCTGAGCGGACAGAAGAAACCATTGACGAACCTGAAGAAAGAACTGATGAAGCAGGTGAAGAAGCAGCTGATATGACTGGTCAAGGAGCTGAGATACTCCATGGCAACAGTATAGAAGCAGCTGAAGAACCCTTAGGAAATGACACTGAAAAAGACATTCAGCATACAGACACAGGTCGGGATGTCAGAATAGAAGATGGTGCAGAGAGTACACGGAGAAGTCAGTCTGTTTTGACAGAAACAGCTAGAGAACCTTCCGTCCCAGTACCTAGAAGATCTACCATAGAAAGACATCCACCGACTAGACTAAAAGATTACCATCTTAATTGCATGGTTAATAATTCTCATGATTGTAAAATTAAAGCATTATCTGTATTGTTTGATGCTGGTATTTTAGATCAAATCGATTCTAACATAGCTCTCCAGTTAATTGGAGCTGTTATGAAATGAATTTTATGTATTTTAATAAATAAATAATAAACTATTAAATGTTTTAATAAGGGTTTTATCATTATTGTTTTACATAAGAAGAAAAGTAAAGTAAAACATTTGGAATTGTGCGGTCACAATTTCTGTTGTGGGGGAAGTTAGCAAAGTGAATAACTATATACTTTGTATGAAGTACAAAGTATACTACATATCTGTGTGAGGAAGTTTGATATCATGTAAAACTTTCAGTAGTGTTACAGATATGAATAGTACTACGTAGTTGTAAATAGATGGTAGTGTATATGGTGTATAAAATTTTAGTGTAATATTGCATGGACAAACACAGACGTATACTTTATGACGGGACGTCATTTAGGAAAGCGGGGGAGTATGTACCCGAGTGGTTTTTAACCCTATTTTACTTATATGTAACCTATTTCTTGTGGTCACTTCTCTTACTATTGGGAATGGTTTTGTCAGTCTTTGGAGGGAAACTGTTGGACAAAGACAGCGGTTTTCTTCGTGTAATATTTTGAGTAATACATGGTTAATTAGGACTTCTACTGGTTAGTATGTTGTATTTGGTTGTATTTAACTGCATTCAATCCATTGTTACTGTTTCATTTGTATTTAAAGAAGGATTTGACATGTTGTTAATGTTGAGTAAAACATTTTCGCGGTTGTTGAAATGGTTGCACAATGGATACATTTCTTTCTTTTGATATATTTATACCTTGAATTGTTTTAACTCATTACTAATAAATGCACTTAATAATGTTTGTGCATGATTAACTTGCAGCAGTCACAGAAAGCGTGGGAAGGAGCAAGGGAGTGAACTCCATTCAGTTCCACAAATTGGTAATTAAAACTGTGTGTTGTGTACTATGCAATATTCTTGTCATGTGATATATGTTTGTTGCTTTGTATGTTTGTTATTATTTGTATTGCAAAATAACGTTTAAGGTTCAGGTGCAATTGTAAAGCCACTAGAACAAGACATATTATAAATGTTATTATTAATTCAAGGATATTTATATTAATAATAATATAGTAATTATTATTAATCATATGTCTTAATATGTGTATTTGTATATTTTACAGATTGGAGCCTTGACGTTTGATGCTCTTGAGTTATCTGTTAATCAAATATTTTAATTATATTGAAACGTAAAACTAGACAGTCTTGAGTTATCTTCCTCCTGTGTGGTTAAGTAGAGAAATAACCACAAAGTTATAGTAAGAAGAAAGATATACAGAAATGTCATTCAATTTAAGATTTAATAAGTACGGCACGGAATCCTCTCACGGAAGGCGAGATTGGTTCTTGAATATTTTGGGTATTTGTTTATCTTGGGTCAAAATCGTCCATGTCAATTTTTACAGTATAATATTTTCAAACCAGTTTGTTTTAATATCAGCATCAACCCTAGATCTAGCTCCCCAACGTTAAATCGATACTGACTGTTTCATGTCATCGAACGAAAGCGAATTAATAACTGAACCAAATTATCTTCTTTTTCATGACCGATTGATGCAATCACTTGCAGGACATGCATGTGTTTGGTGACGCTAGTTGCCTGAAACCGTATTAGTTTACCGTTTTGAATTTCGCAATTGATAAGCCTATCTTTGCACCAAAATTATAATTGTGTTTGTCTTAGTGCTCCACATGCTGACTGTAGAGGTGGTATGGTGGTATAATATATTTTATTTTTATTTCATAATTCTTAATTCATAATTTCATATTCATTTTGATAATTTTTTAAATAATCACTTTGCTTGATATGTTGACATTCATTGATTTTGTTCTACGATTATTCACAATCGTGTTAGAACTGTGTCTTATACATTATTTGTCTTGAAGTTTGTGTTAGAAATGTGCAGACGCTAAGATTTGTTTTTTTTACTTGTATTGGAACACAAACTCAAAGGCACTAACGTTACATAATTGTAATGCACTTTTCTTGATGTTAATATTTAATACTGTTTAATTACTGTTCTACAAATATTATTGGTGGGTCAAAACACCTCTCTCAAATAAGAATATATACAAATCAAGTAAATACGTTATGTTTACTGCATTGAAGGTGTTTACGTTTTACAGACAACAATTATGTTAAGTTATGTCTACAATTGTTTTTTTTATTATTCATTGTTCGGTACACATAAACAAATCTTACTTCATAGATGTTGTTTTTTCTTCCCTTTATGTTTTCATTCGTTAGGCAGTTCTATAAATTCATTCCTGATTATATGTTTATCTTCGATAGCAAAGTCACACTTTCTTGTGAATAATTAATGTGTACCAACGCGTAACACAACCTCCTTTAATTAATATACTGATTGTGCGGCGTGGATGTAAGTAACGGGTGAAACCAAAAAAGAAGTTGGCTAGGTGATAAGGGCATCTTGTAATATCCTATTGTAATTTAACATTTTAATGTAAATTAATTTTTTGGAATCAATATCACGTATCAATCAATTGTTCACACATTGTTTTTTGAAGTTACTTTGAAATCCATAGCTGTCTAAAATAACGTTTGAACGCCAATTGTATCCGATAAATGTACAGTGGAATTATGCAACGCGATATTATTATTCCTATGATCTAAATTTAAGAAATGTACCATCATGATAGACAATCATGCGACATGTCTCAGCAGGATTACCTTATGACAGCTTCACTAAGAAAATTTTCGGGGAGTAAAGTCAAGATATAAATGATAAAGAATGAATAAGAAATAAACGCTTTTCACCTTTTCACTGATATGGCTGGATATTGGGCGCCATTTAAAATTTAAAAAAAAGAAATAAAATTGCGAAAATGGCGACAAATAACTGTCTCGACATGAATATCGTCATCTTGACTATCACGTGATTACCCCCTCTGTAATTTGTTCGATAGTTTGTCTTAGCGCTTTTTCATTGAAAAAAGGGATAATGTCTTCTGTTATCTAGGCTTTAAAAAGAAATGAAAATAAAAAAAGTTTCCTACCAACGTGATGTTTCCCTTAACGCTCCAACGACAGAGCAAAGCAATTATAATTACTACACTGCATTGTACGGCGAGTGGAATGCCATGCTAAGATAAGTGTTGGTATAAATGGCACATGTATAGAAAATATATGTTGATATCAAAATGTAAATATAGAGAATACTAGGTTAGCGTTGAATACAGAGAAGTTTATGTTGCGTGGCTTAGAACGCCGGAAGCGCGAGCCTTGGCGAGCCGAGCAACATAAACTTCTCTGTATTCAACGCTAATCCTAGTATTCTATTATCCCATTTGATTTTTTCAACGTGACATTTAACATAAATAGAGCTAATAACCTTAACAATAATTTTAATTCAGTCATAAAAGCGCTTAAAATCTAACAAATGTAACCATGCGTAGTGATATACATGTATTTGTTCTGTTACGCAGTATGCGAATTTTAACACATTACGACCGCGAAAAGAAGATTTTACTTTACTATAATTTATTTTATTTTCGAAAGAAAATGATCAAAATCCAATATGGCGGCGATTGCTCCTGACAAAATGCTGTCGATGTCAACATACATGTACACCATCGACGACCTAGTTCTGGCTACCATAACTTTAAATGTCGCTTTTTATGATTTTTGACTGGCGCGACTTTGTACAGGTCTGTCAATACTAAATAGACTGTACGCTGAAGTTTATTTAGCTATCGAAGACCTTCACAATTTTGACGAGTAAACAGACAATTGCAGCGACTGACACTTTATTTGACAAAATATACAGGGCAATCCGTTTTCCGACTTCGGACGACGAATTTAAGGACGCGCAGAACGTGTTTTTTATATAATGTTATGGGTATGCCGTGTGTGATCCGATGCATCAATGGCGCCCAGGTTAAAATCATTTCCCCGAGAACAGGGAACGACAAAAGTACAAACAAAAATCAAAACACGTAAGAACTAGTATCTTACCTTTAATTATCCTTTAAAATCCATCTAATAATCCATTTAACTCAATAATTGACGATTTTGCATCTAGGGTCTTTAATTATTATTTTAGCATAGTTAAATTAAGACCCTTATGCCATTCTATCACTTTATTCAAATGAGTTTATGAACGCGATAAACTTTCTTCTTCGTCACACGTTACGACATGTACTCTACATTTCTGCTGTTCAAATGAACCGGAGCAGTTTATCTAATAATAGCCGTTGGTAAACTCGGTTGCATTTGCAGATTTCTGCATACAAACATAATTATGTCTAAACTTGCACAATGTTTTATTTATCTATGGTAAATACACTTATTGTACGAGAAAATAATTTAATATATAAATACACAAAGAATGGAAAACATTCCAGTACACAACAGATAAATGAAATAGGAAAGCAAACATAGCAGATTATTCATGAACTGTGCGATATGTGTATGGCTTGTTGTACATTCTTAATATTTAAGTTAAATGTCAAAAGTATATGCTTTGGTTATAAACAATGCACATTACACGAAATGAGGAAAATGTGATTAATTGACAATTCAGATATGTCGACATACAGTACATGTAGAAAACATGTGAAATAAGTCGCGTTTATAATAAATCGTCAACACAAATGGGGAAAATGACGCAATAAGTATGTGATTTTATGACGCCATCAATCAGCTGATTCATTATACGGATGGCGAAAAATTATGTCATATGACTAGATTTAAAGGTTGAAGGTCGAATAATTTTGAAGTTTTAGTTTTGTCGACTTTGTTTCTATGAAAAATCATTCAGAGGTAAAGTAAATATAAATAAAAAATAACAAAACAAAAATCGTGTAATTTTATATGTTATTTCAACATTTCTTTTGGTGAATGTGTCATATATATATTTTTCTGCAAAATATGCAAATTTTCTTCTAATTGGTGACCTTAAAATTCGATCAATGAACCAAACAATATCGACCTAATTTTAGCGCATATCGCATGACGTCATTTAAAAAGTAGTCCGTGCACGCGACAGGTATATTCCACAGTGTTGAATACAAGCAAGTATATTCCACAACGTGTTATACCGTCAATGTCGCGGTGAAAATGGGATAAATAGGACATTTATATGGAATGATTAACTGCCACATGCATGCACATTTTATTGCGACGTGTTAAGCCTAGCTTGTTTTGCTAGGTCACCATGGAAGATGTTATCTCCTCATCATGGAAGATTACATTCACCCAGGGCCTCTATGAATGGGGAATTTATGAATTTAAGGTCGCCGTGGTGTAATGGATATGGTGTCCGCCTAGCGACCGGGAGGTCACGGGTTCGATCCCCACCGTGGGAGCGTTCTTTAGATCTCCCACAAAGACACCAAGTACTGGTTCTAGGCCCAGGAAACGGACTCGAGAGCATTTATATAAGCCTTAGGCTTTCGATGCAATCGAGCTAAAATAAATAGGTTTAAACTATGAATGGGGAAACGGTAAGGTTCTAGATAAAGTTGCCGTTGTTTGCAAGATACTCAAGAATAAGAGAAAATCATACGAACAGCAATTATAATTTGGATAATTTTAATGGACTCTACGCTACAAGACTTTGCTACGTAGTATTCAGACAATTGTATTGTAGGTTATTCCCTGTTAATGTAGTTATATATGTTGCATTGCACGATGTCTGCGATATCCATTAATGAATGCTCTGTCTGTTTGGAGAAATCGTTGTGATGAGGCATTGGTATTAACGGCAGAAATTGAAATAAAATCAATTGCATAAAGAAAGAAGCAACCACGGCTAGAAACATGCCTGTTTAATGTGGCGGTTTATCCCAGAGAATGTTCTGAACAATGTGTGTGAAACGCACAGCGTCAAAGAAACAACTTGGTTCAATTACTCAATGGTTGAATTAAATTTAATAACGTTTCTTTAACCAGACTGAGCATTAAATATCCTTTATAGCAGTTAACAAATAAATCCTTAATAAGTGGCACCCAATTACTGCCTATTGGAAACCCTATCATTTGTTTTTAATCTGTCAATTTGATTTAATTAAGGTATTAAAGTTAAGGCAATTATAAGTATAACACAAATTTAGACACATACAAAAAGTAAACCTTTTTAATGTTTCATTGATACAGAACGAAGTGTTATAAAAAATTGCGAAATAATAACATTTTTGTTAGCAAGTAATTTTAATACGCGTTCTTTGTTTATCTTTAATTAGATTGTGCGGCAGCGTGGTTTATACCGTTTGAAATTTACTTATACTTAGATTTAATGCAGTATTATCATTCGTTGCAACAAAACGAATCTTATATGGAGTTTTATGAAGTCATGGAATACAGTATAGATAGGGTTACTTTAAGTTATTGATGTGGATTGTTATACTCAATTACTATACCTCGTTGTTCAATACACTATATTCCGTTACGTGCTAAGATATGATATTAAACATTTGATAAAACGCAGTAAAAGATGTCATATGGAATAATTTATTGAATATTATTTGGACCATATATAAATGGCACAGTATTTTTTTGTGATTATATGAGTTATCTAAATGATCCTAAACAAGAATGCAGTTTCTCAAGAGACCTGCTTAGCACAGTTTTTTTGTCATTTAAATGTCACGGCAAGTGGATATTTGTATTATAAAAGTCTATTTTATTTACGGCCAGCAATAACACTTAAATTTCCGTTCGAACAGAAGTGATCCGACAGGCATTTGCATCATTGTTTGATATAAACTTCTAAAGCACACTTTATTGTATCAATACATGTATAACAGTTAAAGATACAGTGATGCGATTTTATAGGCACTTGCGGTTTCAATGATTTATGTTTTGCAAGAAATTATGTTTCTCTGTAATAACACTACCTATTGATCAATACACACATTTGGAATTAGCCCATGTTTTATTTATTTGGTAGTTGAATGCTTCTTGTAATCGAAATCGTTAAAATAAAATGAACTTTAATATTCTGTACACGGTTTTCCATTAAATATTAGTTGACTAAAAACGTGGCGGTGTTGATCTGTAAATTCTTAATAAAGCATGAACAATATACTTTACTACAAAGTAAACGTTGACCTTAGAAAAATGCAAACGATCTTAGTGCAAAAAGGTCTTGAACAGGTTTCACTAAAATAATAAAGATTTGCTCTACTTTTCACAGCCGCTTAAGGCTGAACAATTACGACATTGAAGAAAACAAAGAAAATCAAAATGTATACAGGCTTCAGTTACTTTCGAAATATTGGATATTAAAATATCAGTTTGTATATTATAAATTACACTGTCTATATGTACAGTAAACTATGGTCAAAATCACGATCCTGTATTGTCCTGTGGCTGTTTGATCTGCTACAATTAATTACTTGCCAAAGAATATTTGTTGAGCCATCTTTGTTGTAACTGACAAGTTATGCACATTATGATATCCGACGTTCACATAATAACAAAAATAGAGAATAAGTATGCAAAAAGGCTTTTAACTGTATTATTACTTTTTGAAAACATGAAAAGAAAAAATCAATTAAGATTTTATGATAAAATGTATTATATCTTGTATTATGTTGTTGTTTATTCAGTTGAATGCTATATATGTTACCAATGTTAACCAAACATACAAAAAGCACGTATTATTTTATTTAGAGATATACGTTTACATCGCTAGTATGTCTAGATGTAATATACATTGATTTAGTACATATTAGGTTATATCAGGGCACTCGATGATAAAATGATTGCTAGATTGAATAGCTAAACAACAGTGGTAATACGGTTGTATCTTTTTATCCTCAATGCAATTATTTTTCGCGCTTGATGTGGCCATTAACCGCGTGTAAAGAGTTCACCTATATTCTGATTTGCGTTAATCAATAAACATAGTGTACCTAGCAAGGGATCCAACATGTTGAGATACCTGATCACATATGTCGTTCGAGTGATTTGATGTCCATTGAGGTCAAGATCCGTAATCACGACCGGCATTTCTTTAGGAATAAGACCCTATCAATATTTTCATTTATTCATTTAAAACTGAACGATTTTCTTTGGTGTCATTGTTATATGGTTAAGTGCGTATCTTTGTACCCAAACCAATACTATTTATTGGAAACGTAACATGATTTTTCAGGTTCATAGGTGGTCACTGATAAACCAATAAATTTTAAAAAGTAATGTAGTCATTTTAAGACCGGACATTAGTCTTCATATACATCTGTAGCTAGAACATTCGATTGATAAATATGTTTTTGTTACTTCAATCAAGTAACTTACACACAATTTACATGGTACTATCACAGAAGAAGTATTGTCTTGTACGATGTATGTTGACAGATCCTTTTTTGTTTAAATTCTTGTTTTAAAACTTTCTTAAACAGAAATAACTGTTACTAATTTACAATTGCAGCAATACACAATGGAAAAAAATTGCAAGACATTAATACAGGAAACTGGGTGAAAACATGTCTTGCACACCGCTACGTGACCGAGGGTATTCTGCCATTTATGAAATATAAATGTGTGGAACAGTATTTAACCGACATAAGCTACTTAAAACAATTTTGTGGATTAACTGATTATACTTGAAATACATGTACTCTACACAACCTAAGACCGTATCACGCTCGTTCAGGGTCTTGTAAATACTCGAGAGGAAAGCACAAATGTGGATGCAAACAAAGTGGGAAGAAACCCTACAAAAAAAATCTACAAAACGAGATTTGTGGACTATTGTATGACCGCATCAAAGACAGTCATGTCACGTCCGATTCAAATTGGTCCAATACAAATTGTGAACAATGGTCTAACAAACAGTTGGGACCGTGAGGGATGATGAAATGCTTCATCTATACACCGGGATACAAGGACAAGGCAGATATTGAAAAAGCTGATGTCACAGCTCTGGTTCAAATCTGTCAAAATCACAATCCAATATAATTTTAGAATCTTATAATTACTTACCAAATATATAAACATTAAAAAGGATTATACCTATGCGTCACATTCAACTCAACATAACTATGCTTTATATTCCCTATATCGTTGTCCTCTTAAAATTTGGAATTATTAATGGAATGACCATTTATATGTTTTCGTCTAAAATATTTCATAAACACGGCTGGTTTTATTCTTAATTCTATTTTACAATAATGCCCCTTTAATAATTTTTTATTTTACACTGCTGCCCCTTTAATAACATTTGATTTAGTAACTGGTTAGGTAATCGCGTCATCGCTTCTAAAATACGTCATCCGATCTACTTTCACTGCCTTGGCTACATGAAAGGTCATCGGGTTTTTTCGTTCAACTTTACTAATATTTTCTCTCTGACGGGCGTTTCTCGACTGATTGATTTTTAAGCAATCACATAAACAACCCAGCTATGTAATATATATCATTTACACCAAATATTGCTGCTTTTCCTGTATTTGCACGACGATGATCTGAAATATTAACTTTATGATGCTATATTCTTTAATCATTTTGTAATGTGAAAGAATGTGGTTGACACTTGTTTATACTTTCATTTCATCGCCCATAGAAAGTTGTAACTCTGTTTCTCTGGTCTCCGTCCTACCACTTAGTAATTAAATGATAAATAAATTGAATGCGTTTCAAATGCCTTTCATTATTGTTTAATATGAGTTGCAATGCTATGAGGTTAAATTTTATTTACACTTATATGTATCATGAATAAGCCGGTTTAAACCCAAAGTGCTTTGAATTGACCGTTCCAGCTCTATTCTTTTATGAAGGTATGTTGCTTCGTATTGTGGTGTTTTATACTGTTTTGGCTATTGGTCCCTTGCCTGAAATAAAGGACCACAGCATTGTATATAATAAGAATGCAATACATATATATATATATATATATATATATATATATATATATATATATATATATATATATATATATTTATATTTATATTTATATATTTATATTTATATATTTATTTATTTATATATATATAACAAAGTCTCTATTAGCCTTGTTGTATTTAAACAAAAACGCTTTATTTTTTTTGCCGAAGCTTTCGACCTCACGGTTTTACGTTAATAAAAGGGCGCGTAAACAACGTTGACGCCGGAAATGCACGACGTCATCTCCGTTCATAATAAAACATCTGATAATAAAAAATGGCCGCTGATGAAGACCGTGAGGTCGAAAGCTTCGGCAAAAAATAATACAGCGTTTTTGTTTATATATATATATATAATATATATATATATATATATATATATATATATATATATATATATACACATTAGAAAATATATTAAACAAACTAAATCTCTTTTGAAACATAAAGCAAATAATAAATATAATTTATTTACTAAAGAGAGAAAAATGTTTATAAGGATTTTTTTTCAAAATAAGACAGAGGTGTAAGATAAATTTATTTATTTATAAATTTATTGCAAAACGGGTTGGAGTGTCTTATTGCAATTTGATTTTTTACAACAACCCGTTTTGCAATAAAATCATCACTCTTGTTTAAATTAATTCGAATGGATTGGAAGAGTTAAAAGGGACTTTGACGTGTTTATTGAAATAAAGTTGTTATAAAAATTAGACAAAAATGTGAGTTTAGACTTAAAATGCATAGAATGTGATGCATTTTGAGATTTAATACGAATTGATTATATTTTAAAAAAGGATTTTCCACAGAATCCCTTTTAAAATGGTTATTTTAAAGGAAATTTCTTTAAAAAAAACACACATTTTTCTCACTTTTTATTATAAAGTACAAAAAATTTTATGCAGGCATTACAACCCATCTTACATTCAGACAGGAAAATTGAACTGAAACTTAAATGTTATGCTGGCGGTACAACCTCCCAAAGGTTCAAAATAAAACTGAATATTCTTTGAAAATGTTACGCCGGCAGTACAAACTCCCTAAGGTTCATAATCACATAGACAGATAATTGTTTGAAAATGTTACGCCGGCGGTACCAACTTCCAGCAAGGTATAATCACACAGTTAAAATCACACTAAAAAAAAGGAAGATAAACCACTTTTAAATGTTTAAGTTCTTGGGTTCATAATCACAACAGATAATTCTTTGAAAATGTTACGCTGGCGGTACAAACTCTCAGAGGATCATAATCAAAATGTTACGCCGGCGGTACAAACTCCCTAAGGTACCAATAGTAAAAATCACACAAACCACTTTAAATGTTAAGTTCTTAATTTAATAGTAAATTATACAAGTAATGTAAATACAGAACACACAAAATGATATAACCCTTAAAATTTAACTGAAAATGTTACGCTGGCGGTACAACCTCCCAAAGGTTCATAATCACAACAGATAATTCTTTGAATGTTACGCTGGCGGTACAAACTCTCAGAGGATCATAAACACAATGACAGATAATTGTTTAAAAATGTTACGCCGGCGGTACAAACTTCCAGAAATGCATAATCACACAGAAAAATTCTCACTGAAAAAAAGGAAGGTAAACCACTTTTAAATGTATAAGTTCTTAAATTATTAGCAAATTATAAAACAAGTCATAACAAGGGCTGTATGTAAAACATGCATGCCCCCCATTTGGGCTGTCCGTTGTAGTGACAGCATTGTGTGAATATATTTTTTGTAACTGTGACCTTGACCTTTGACCTAGTGACCTGAAAATCAATAGAGGTCATTTGCCAGTCATGATCAATGTACTTATGTAGTTTCATGATCCTAGCCATAAGCGTTCTTGATTTATCATCCGGACACCATTTTACTATTTCGGGTCACCGTGAAATTCACCTTTGACCTAGTGACCTGAGAATCAGTAGGGGTCATCTGCGAGTCATGATCAATCTACCTATAAAGTTTCATGATCCTAGAAATAAGCGTTCTTCAGTTATCATCCGGAAAACATTTTACTATTTCGGGTCACCGTGAACTTGACCTTTGACCTAGTGACCTCAAAATCGAATGGGGTCATCTGCGAGTCATGATCAATGCACCTATGAAGTTTCATGATCCTAGGCATAAGCGTTCTTGAGTTATCATCCGGAAACCATTTTACTATTTCGGGTCACCATGACCTTGACCTTTGACCTAGTGACCTCAAAATCAATAGGGGTCATCTGCAAGTCATGATCAATGTACCTATGAAGTTTCATTATCGTAGCCATTAGCGTTCTTGAGTTATCATCCGGAAACCATTTTACTATTTCAGGTCACCGTGACCTTGACCTTTGATATAGTGACCTGAAAATCAATAAGGGTCAACTGCGAGTCATGATCATCTACCTATCAAGTTTCATGATCCTAGGCATAAGCGTTCTTGAGTTATCATACGGAAACCATTTTCCTATTTCGGGTCCCCGTGACCTTGACCTTTGAATTTGTATAGAGGATCATAAATTCTTGCTTAGGTTGGTTAATAGGATAGATTACATCAGAATTTGAGTCATACAAAAAGCATTAGTATGATAACACATTTTCGCCAGACTAGCTATATTGTGTATGATCATGTGATATAAACACTGACCATCTTAATTTTATTGTTTTCCCTATGTTGTAGTTTGCTTGTTGTTTACTCTAGAGAACAACATTATTGTGCAATAATTTTGTGGATGTTTTAACAACTTTCTGCCTCCAAATTTGTTTATCCAAGCAGACAACTGTTGGAGGGAAAATAAGAACCGTTATGTATTTGCATTTCTGGAATTGTTAGTGGCAGAACAGGTTTTCCATGAGGTGAGTGTTGATTTCAAAGATCACAGTGTCTGTTTTACGACAGTCTTTGTTAAGGATGAGTATTCAAATAATTTCATTTTCATTAACTTGATTATTTGAATATTCATGTGCACTAATTACAATTATTAACCCTCTGTAGCATGATTTAGTAGAAATGCTTATTATGCCCCCTTCGAAGAAAACGTATTCACACAATGGCTGCTACTACAACTTATAGCCCATATAGGGGGGCATGCTTGTTTTACAAACAGCCCTTGTTTACCAGGAAATCGATTACGTCGCGGAAACACGTCTTTTCAGGGAATCGATAGGGATCGTAAAAGCATGTATCTATCAGGGAAAGGATAGTTACTATAACTAATTAACTTTAAAAGTGCACTATGTGACTAGACATGTTATTGTTGCCAACTACTGTGTATCATATATATCACTAAAAACATGATAGTTTTGAATCCTGCAATGTTTGTTTTCAAAATTATAGAATTGCATCTTTTTGGCTTTTATTTCAGGTAACATTTTTGTAGCCTTAACATATAAATTATTTATATTGATTATTAAATTAATAGTTTTTCTTAGTGTTATTCCATCTTGTAGTTTATGCATTTTTTTAAATCAAATTATGATAAAACATGGGAAAGGCATTTATCTTGTTCAGCCATTGTCGACTTCATTGACTGAAGGTATTTGATTTGTCGGATTTGATAATCATATATTATATTTCAGGTTCATATGTCCTTCCTTATTGTTGGCCACACGCATCAAGACATGATGCAAAATTTAGTGAGGTTTTCAGGCTGTTAAAATACTAAAGATGCTGAATATTTGATGACTTTTTAAACGTTTTGAAAAATGCAGAGCGTATCACACAATTATTTGATGTTAAGTCATGGATTGAGGGTGATTTGAACAAGTTGACCACATCACCCAACCTTTGCACTTTAAATTTGTTTCTGTGGACGGTGGTGTAAAAGTGTTTTATAAAGGGGTACAATCTCAGCCGTGGTCAGCCCTTAATGGGAACTTTTTGAATAAAGCGCCAAGTGGAAAGCCAGAAATATTGAAGCCAAATTTTAGTAAAATTGAAATAGATAAAAATGTTAAACAAATTAAAGCTCTGAAACTAATTTTCAAAAGCAGGATAGTACACAAAAGTGGCTAGACTTTTACGAATCGCCTAAATTCCAACATGGACAGTTTAGATTCTGGAGTATTTCCTTTAACACTGCTACCGAGACAACCTATTAGGCAGGCCTTTCCACCAGGACAAGTCATGGTTCCTGAAGTTCGTGAACTGATTGAAAAGGAAAACAGACAGCCATTGGTGAGCTTTTTCTACAATAAGGTCTTATATTGTTAGCTAAACTGAGCTCACCGTGCTCAGGGTGAGCTTTTGTGACTGGTATTGGTCCTTGTCGTGCGTCAGATATGTAACAGTGCTCATTTTTGCCTAAATATTGGGAGATATTCAGTCCCATTCTTCACATTTCAGAGTATAAATTTCCCCCCAACTGATTTGATAGTCATCCATATTGCATTTCTAGCATATGGTATATACTCTTAGAATTTACATGTTGAGTTTGTAAATCTTAATCAACCACTCGGCTAATCTTAATGAAACTTGGCAGGAATGTTCTTTGCATATCTCATATTACCATGGAAACGGATAGTTTTCCTTATATGTATATAGTAACATCTAGAGCTTAGAGCTCTAATATTTGGCATGAAAACATCATATGATGAACCTAAACAGTAAACAAGAATGTTAAAATTATGCCTCTTGGGTCGGAACTTGCCCCATACCGGGGGACAAATGTTTTTTTCCTTAAATGTATATAGTGAAAAGTTTAAAAAACTTCTCTGAAATATTAAAACTAAAGCTTTGATATTTGGCATTAAACATCGTCTGGAATACCTCTACCAATATTGTTCAAATTATGCCTTTAAAGGTCAAAATTGGCCCAACCCTGAAGGCAAATATGTTTTCCTATATGTATATTGTAAAAACTCCTTCCTTGAAACCACAATGCCAAGAGCTTGGATATTTGCTTTCAAACATGGGCTGATGGACCCTTACAATATGTTATTTGAAAACAGTATGAGATACATGTATAATAATAAAATACAATATTGAGATGTAATTTGTATAATTCTAGGTACAGATAAAAAAGCGGAAAACTGGAGACGAAGCTTCTGACCTCAGGGTTGCCAAAAGAAGAGTAAATATATATGATATTTATTATTATCATAAATCTTGATAATATCATTAAAGTTATCTTTTTACATTCGTTATAGAGTTGAAATTCATTTGTTATGTATTTAGTTTGCATTTGACAGGATCAGGAAGAACAAACTTAAGTTTAAGTATGTGTTTTACAGTAAAAATGTGACAATAAATAATTATGACATTATTTCATAAAAAATTTGTTTCTACTTATCCTTCTCAAACCCATCTGTAGAAAATTATTGTGTAATTTTGAGTGTAATCCATATGAAAATATTCCATTGAAACATTTCAGATGATAACACTTCTGGTGGGAAAGGGTTTGGCAAAAAGAAAGAGAAGATTTATATATGGTTTGTGTATTGCTCTTTTTTTTCTTTGAACATATGATGGTTTTTATAAAAATAAGTAATAATGGTATTAAAACTGATTAATATTAAAGGGGCCTTTGCACAGATTTTGGCATGTTTTGTAGTTTATCTTTAAGTGCTTTATATTGATAAATGTAAACACTGGATCTAAAAAGCTCAAGTAAATAATCAAGAATAAAATTTAAAAAAAAGGAAAAAAAGTAGCCCCCATCAGGGCTCGAACCAGTAACCTCCAGAGTATTGGAGTAAATGGGATATGGGAATCACGACCGTCCATCTGTCCCAAGGAGCATAAGTTTGTCATTTATAAAGCGAAATTCATTAAACTTGGTACAAAAGATCCTCATCATTAGACTGTGTATGCTTAAATACCAGTTCCCTACCTCCAAAGTCAATGTCACTATTATAGGTCAAATGTCTTATATGGTACAATGTTGCATCCTGTTTGTGTCCAGAAAATACTTAGTCATGTATTGAGTGAATTTTATTAAACTTGGCACAAATATTTTCAATCATGTGTCGCTCTTTCTGTTGCCTTAATCTAGTGGAAGACAAGGTTAAGGTTAACTTCCATCCATTTATTTAAAACGGAATTCCCATGCCTTGAAGGAAAACAACTTGAATGATATTTTCTCGCAAAATAAACTCGATACTGCAACTAGTGTTCTACAGATATTAAAGCATGAATTAAGCCTTTATATGTTTTGTTAACATTTCTTGTATTCTCACGTTTTCAGCTTTTCAAGGTTTTAAAATGCATTTTGTTGAAAGTATTGTTGAGTAGCCTATTAAGGCATTTAAAATAAAAATAAATTATTACTACAGCTTGATTTTCAGTACGTTACAGGACGGACATATAGTGATCGCACTGTCCGTCCGTTCATATGTCTGTCCGTCACACTTGCGTTAAAGTGATATTATGGGCATCTAACAGTTAATAGGTGTCTATCGCAAACCGTTGTTTATTTTTGGTGTTTTCACTTCATATATACTTAGATTTGTTAATGCAGCATCAACATGCTAAAACAATATCCCTGAAAGAGAAAAATAATGCATTTGAATTAAATTGAATATAAACTGTACTTTCGTTATGACAACTGGTCATGCTTGTACGATGTGTACCTAAATTTAGTTTTAGTGCAGATTCGTTCATACGACACAAAGACACAATTTTGTTTTACGGATGGCTTACAGGACTGGGTGAGTCACGTAAGATATCGAATATAAAATATATTTTTAATAACAACTGGTAGCAAGATGAGTTGCAGATAATTGGTCAGTAACCTCATTTAAGTAACTCGTTTGACCTGTTAATTCTTTTCAGCTCAATTCAACAGTGAAAAATGCCCATAATATTACTTAAAGGTTTCGAAAAATGCTCATAACTTCTATGTCGCTTCAGATGCTAACCTTTATAATTGGTATGCATTTGTATATGGACAAGGCCTTTCCATACGCACACAAATTTTGACCCCTTTGACCTTGACATTAAACTTAGGGTCCGCTTTTAGGTTTCAAACTCTGCCTTTAGGTTTTGAAAAAGCGTTTTTGGGGGCATATGTCTGATGGAGAAAGCTCTTGTTTTTGTTAGGCATTGATATGTGGTTTGTTTATTTTAGACACAACACTGTGCAGATCACGACTGGTCATGATTTCAGATGAATAAAGGAAGAAACATCTGTGGATAAAAATCTTGATTGACCTGTATACTTCATTTATGCAGTATATGCACATCTTGTTGCTCATTTTGTATGTGTTCTGCTGCCTTTTTGAAGGATATATTTTGTTTATTTTAAGGTTATTGCAAGAACTTCTGCGTCAATCTTTACTAGAACACATGGGTTTATTCCAACCCAGAGTTTCATTTTATGGTGAAATTGGATCAGTCAATTGAATTTGTTTTAGCAAATATACGTCTCTGGTGGGCAAAAATACGACACTATTATTGAGGCTGTAGTGTTTAACAATTTGTATCCAGTCAAATGTTCCTTATTTCGCCAGTTGTCTTTATAATCCCCCGAAAGTATTGAGTGAGATGTCCTTTATAAGCTATTGTAACTGTACATTTGTTCATGTGCATTTTTCTACCAATTTTCGATTTCGGTTTAGAAATGCTTTGTATGAACATGTCTTCACATATAAATGCTTTATTATGTCCCCCTTCGAAGAAGAGGGGGTATATTGTTTCGCTCATGTCGGTCCGTCCGTCCGTATGTCCGTCTGTCCACCAGATGGTTTCCAGATGATAACTCAAGAACACTTAGGATCATAAAACTTCATAGGTACATTGATCATGACTCACAGATGACCCCTATTGATTTTGAGGTTACTAGGTCAAAGGTCAAGGTCACGGTGACCCGAAATAGTAAAATGGTTTCCGGATGATAACTCAAGAAGGCTTATGCCAAGGATCATGAAACTTCATAGGTGCATTGATCATGAATCGCAGATGACCGCTATTGATTTTCAGGTCACTAGGTCAAAGGTCAAGGTCATGGTGACCCGAAATATTAAAATGGTTTCCGGATGATTACTCAAGAACTCTTATGCCTAGGATCATGAAACTTCATAGGTACATTGATCACGACACGCAGATGACACATATTGATTTTCAGGTCGCTAGGTCAAAGGTCAAGGTCATGGTGACCCGAAATAGTAAAATGGTGTCCGGATGATAACTCAAGAACGCTTATGCACAGGATCATGAAACTTCATAGGTACATTGATCATGAATCGCAGATGACCCTATTAATTTTCAGGTCACAAGGTCAAGGTCAGGGTGACTCGAAACAGTAAAATGGTTTCCGGACGATAACTCAAGAATGCTTACACCTAGGATCATGAAAATTCATAGGTTCATTGATCATGACTGGCAGATAACCCCTAATAATTTTCAGGTCACTAGGTCAAGGTCACAGTGACTCGAAACAGTAAAATGGTTTCCTGATGATAACTCAAGAATAATTAGGCCTAGGATCATGAAACTTCATAGGTACATTGATCATGACTAGCAGATGACCCCTATCGATTTTCAGGTTACTAGGTCAAGGTCACAGTGACAAAAACTAATTCACACTTTGGCTGCCACTTCAACTGACAGCCCATATGGGGGGCATGCATGTTTTACAAACAGCCCTTGTTAAAATAGATTTTGTGAATTTGTGATTGCTAATGTTTAATTTTTATGTCTCCGAAGGAGGGCATATAGTGATCGGACTGTCCGTCTTTCCGTCACACTTTGCGTTTAGGTTTCGCGTTTAGGTTTCAAAAAATGCACATAACTTCTATGCCCCTTCACATAACAACTTGATATTTGGCATGCATGTGTATCTCATTGAGTTGCACATTTGGAGTGGTAAAAGGTCAAGGTCATCTTTCAAGGTCAAAGGTAAAAACAACATGTATCAACGCAGCGAAGTAGGGGGACAGTGTGTTTCTGACAAACACATCTCTTGTTTTATGTTCTATAATATGTTTGTATGTCAGGAGAAACAATAAAGTTTTGTTTTTACAATACATACTAAACTTGTGGCAGAATTGTTGAGTAATGAAAATACAAATTGCAGCAATTGCATCTGTTAAAGAACTTTGAATGGTTATAATTGATGTAAAGATTGTTTTATTGAAATATTTCATTTTTAAAATGACTTCACATGTTGAAAAAAAATGTAATGTATTTTTTATAAAAAAAATTAATTAATTTAAGTAAGTCATAAAAAAATATTGAATCATTCACACTATTTCATAAATTTTCTGACCTACTGACTGGTGGATTGCGAACATAATGGTATACCTTTGTGTGTGTTTGTATTTATTATTACCTGTTTTATAATTAAAAAATAAATTAAGAATTATACATTAAAAGTCGTTTACCTTCCATTTTTTTCAGTGTGATTTTTTCTGTGTGATTATGCATATCTGGAAGTGTGTACCGCTGGCGTAACATTTTCAAAGAATTTATCTATGTTATTATGAACTTTAGGGAGTTTGTACCACCGGCGTAACATTTTCAAAGAATTATCTGTCTGTGTGATTATGAACCTTAGGGAGTTTGTTCCGCCAGCGTAACATTTTCAAAGAAATATCTGTCTGCGATAATGCATAGTTTGTACCGGCCGGCGTAACATTTTGTCATTGTAGAGTAACATTTTCAAATATCTGTCTGTGTTATTATGAACCTTAGGATGTTTGTACCGCCGGCGTAACATTTTCAAAGAATTATCTGTCTGTGTGATTATGAACCTTAGGGAGTTTGTACCGCTGGCGTAACATTTTCAAAGAATTATCTGTGTGTGTGATTATGAACCTAAGGGAATTTGTACCGCCGGCGTAACATTTAGAATTATCTGTCTGTGTGATTATGAACCTTAGGGAGTTTGTACCGCCGGCGTAACATTAAGAAGTATCTGTCTGTGATTATGCATAGTTTGTACCGCCGGCGTAACATTTTGTCATTGTAGAGTTTGTACGGCCGGCGTTACATTTTCAAGAAGTATCTGTCATTGATTCTGAGAGTTTGTACAGCAGGTGTATTCAATTGTGATTATGATCCTCTGAGAGTTTGTACCGCCAGCGTAACATTTTCAGTTAATTTTTCTGTTGAAGGATTATGAACCTGAGTTGTACCACTAGCATAACATTTTTTTAAAGCATTTGGGATGGTTGTACCGCCAGTGTATAGAATGAACCTTTGGAGTTTGTACCGCCAGCGTAAATAGTTAGAGAGTTTGTACCGCCAGCGTACCATTTTTTGTTAATTTAAAGTGGAATGAATGTGATGAACATTTGGGAGTTTGTACCGCCAGCATAACATTTAAGTTAATTATTTGTTGATGTTATAATGAACCATTGGGTGTTTGTACCGCCAGCGTAACATTTTCTGTTGTAGGGTTGTACTGCCAGCATAACATTTGTATACTTTGTTATAAAAAGTTACAAAACAATGGGTTTATTTGTAGGAAATATCCTTGAAAAAGGCCATTTTAAAAGGGATTCTGTGGAAAATCCCTTTTTAAAATATACTGCTTTCTAACATTACTTCGTCTTCCATTATAAATACGATCCTTTATTTATGGTAAGGGTATATTTGCCAAACAATGAGCTAAAAATGTACTAGAAATATACACAAACAAACACACACACATAATAAAACCGTTTTCACCCTTATGGAACGGGCAATCCGAACCAGTGGAGCCCTATATCGAATTTATGGAGCTCCAAATTTTACACTTTTCACTTAAACGGCACATTTAAACTATTAAAACTATGTACCACATAAAACAGACAAAGCATGGAAAATCAGCAAATCTGGGTTAATGCTATGCGACAGCCAATTAAACACATAATTTCGTCGTCGTCTTTACGTAAAATCTTACTGTGAAGTTATTAACAAACATAGTGTGTGTCTTGCTGTTTAAAAATCCATCCGTCATGAACACCAATAATGGCGGTGAATAATTTGTACTTACTTGGACTGACTGACTGAAGATTTCGAAGTTATCCTTACTGCGTGTGGGTGTGAGTTTTAAATTATAAGCTGCGTTCCTAGCGCGTCGAAAGTCCATTTATAATCAACTTGCGTGCAGCAACATCAGAAGGCAATATAATGCCATCCTGGGGATGCCCTATACAGTCAAAGAGCACAGACAAAACCTCTGTCTAACGGATGACCATACGTTGGATTAAAAACAATAGCTGTAACAACACTATTTGTGGTTTAAAAGCGTATTACAATAAATTATTACAAATTCAGCGGCATGATAAACGTTCGGGATAAGTGAAACGGATTCACCCTTTAAAGGAAAACATGCAATAATTAAAGTTTCTGTATTCACTAAGCTCAAAGTAACATCACAACTCGTCCAAAGCGCTCAAACAGATCAGTCTGATATGAAATTACCAATATGCGTCGTATCGGGCAATATTGTTTTAAAACAAAACAATCAACAGCGTTTAATAAAATCAATGAAAGAACTCTACATTTTATTATTTTTACAGAAAGTAAGACATAAGAGACCGATTATAACATAATGCGTACTTTTCAGTAAATGTACATGCAATTCGTACTAAGTTCTTTGTTGTTATCTGTGTCTCAAACAATGCTTGTGTTATCTAATAATACGACGAAATGGCTATTTTATAGTATTTTTCATCAACTTGCTCACGCAACTCTACGTTTCTGATCAAAATAGTATAGCCCGTTCTTTATATGAAGAAACAAAACATTAACAAAATCTTTTATTTGACTTCAGTTGCTAAGATGCTTAATCTGAAGCAAGTGATAAATCGCAATGCATAAAGACACAGGAAAATAAAAAAAGTTTTTAAACAACAACATCAAAACAAACACCAAATATGGGAACTGCGCAGCAGTCAATGCGAAGTTTACTGGCTGGCGAGTATTTTCCGGTCAGTAGTATTTTAAAATAGTCACATTTCGTTACGTTCGAATTGTGTTTTTCTAAAACAATAAATGCATGCATTTTAAGACAGCTGCATTGGTCTTCAAAAACAGGAATTCACTTGTCTTTAAAAATTGATTAATGTTGATTGTCTCACAAGCATGCGAAAAGCAACCGACGCAACTGACATTAAATCATGCGGTCAACTGATGCACCGTCAAACACCGGTCGTAAGGGCAACATGACGCACAATGCGTCGAACCAAAGACCGACGGACGTTGTATAACTTGGAGTTTTGCTCGCCGGGAGACGCAATGTGTCTCTAAAGACGATGTACGATAACTTTGTTGTTACCATGTGACTGACTACCATTGGCTTCATGTTGGACTAACGTCT
The DNA here is from genome assembly GCF_020536995.1 of Dreissena polymorpha. Taxonomy (NCBI): domain Eukaryota; kingdom Metazoa; phylum Mollusca; class Bivalvia; order Myida; family Dreissenidae; genus Dreissena; species Dreissena polymorpha. Next base: position 19,871,819 of record NC_068359.1, on the reverse strand, counting down.
GAAACAGCCAACTTCACTGGAAATTGATTGCGTAAGATGGACATTTACAATGCGTCGATCACGTTTACGTGTGGTGTGATGTAACTGTACAGGTATAAACTTTGGACGAGTAAATCCTTTACGCTGCAAATCAGTGCAACTGATACCACACATAGAGCGAACATGCTTTTTTTAGAAGTGGTGATTAATTGGCGCCGGCGTAAACAAAACGGTATTAAAGGGATCTTTTCACGCTTTGGTAAATTGACAAAATTGAAAAAAGTTGTTTCAGATTCGCAAATTTTCGTTTTGGTTATGATATTTGTGAGGAAACAGTAATACTGAACATTTACCATGCTCTAATATAGCCATTATATGCATCTTTTGACGATTTTAAAACCTAAAAATTATAAAGCGTTGCAACGCGAAACGATTGAATAATTTGGAGAGTTCTGTTTTTGTCGTTAAATTTTGTGAAACTACGGAGATTGCTTATATCAGGTATAAAATACGATAATATGTGTACTCGGCGGAATAGCTCAGTAGGCAAAAGCGTTTTTACTTTAGGACTCTGGCAGGACTCCAGGGGTCACTGGTTCGTAACCTGCTCCGGGCAATGTTCTTTTCCTTTTTTTAATTTTATTCTTGATTTTTTACTGGAGCTTTCACGATCAAATGTTTACATTTATCAATATAAAGCATTTAATGAATAAGTTAAAAAATGCCAAAATCTGTGAAAAGGCCCCTTTAAAGTGTCCCTCGTGCTTTAAGTAGATGGCTACCGAGTTGCTAATAAGAGCGACTCGTTCTAATTGAGGTAACTGGTACAAAGTCACGTGTTTAAAAAAGTTTATCTTTATATGACCCGTCATGCTCTTTTTGCCTGGTTTAAACGGTTGAGGTAGTTCGTGTCGGTCTTCGTTCAGTCGGTGAACTCTGACAGATTGAACGCATATGCTTGTTCATTGTTCTTCCTCGAGGTATTATTCTTAAGCATCAAACGATAATAAACTGATTTTAAACACGCAATTATTCTATAAAATATGTATTTAATTCATTTAAGCTTGAACGGAAATGAAGCTGCGTCAGACGTGGGTCCAACGTAAAATTGTACAACAATCTCATCATTATGGGACGTAGGCCTTGCGTCTGCCGTTCGTCTGACACAAAATGCACGATCGTCAAACGCATTTGGCCGGGTTTCCATGCATCCGTGTCCGCGCTCCGCGTCCGCGTTCCGTGTCCGCGTTCCGTATACGGACACGGAGTATCTATTCCATACATCCGCTTATTATTTTAGCCTTTCCGTGTAAAAAGCTCATTCCAAGGCTGAATTAATGACAATTAGCATAGTTATATTGATAAACATTACTGATTATTCGTATTACAGACTTCAAAACTTGTATGGGAACTCGCAAAGACAAAAAAAGAACATAAATAGCGACTTCTTATAGCGTTATATCTTGTTTGAAATATATACTGTGTCTTTTGAAAAGCGATTATAGGTACAATATGCAGACGATATATATTCGCATATTACTATTCTCACTTGCCTGAAACGCCATCGATTGACATTTCGTTGACTATGCTTTTCCAGATGTTTGATACAATGTCTTGGTCTTTGTATTTATTCATACGTCGGTTGTATATTTC
>NC_068359.1:19805187-19865187 GCF_020536995.1 Dreissena polymorpha | reverse complement strand
CATGTCATCAAGGTAAGATAAATTTATGTACAATAAATACTATTTTTCGAGTATAAATTTGTTTGGGGAAATATTCATGATAGCTGAAATCGTAAAATGTTGCCTATTTAATATGTGTATATATAATTTCAAAATATTTTAGTTTTTTGTAACGTATATTTTTGACGCAGTATCCATTTAACGTGTTTAGACGTCGAGTTAAATGAGTTAACACCTTTTTCAATATAACATGTTGCCATGTTAAATTATTTTTGACGATGCTGCTTCAGCGAAGCAGCTCGTGTTAGTTATCATACAATGAACAAATTCTCCACAATGGCGACCTATGTAAAAGACCGAGCCAATCCGATTGAGTTAGCTAACTTTTCTCAATCGACATCCCTCGCTGATTATAATTGTTAAAGGTGCAGACACCTTGGTTCCCGTCCTCTTTCAAATTTATCGAGAGGTTCGGGGCAGGAACCAGACACGAAACTGCCAGGTGGCACTTCAAACGCTGTGACGCTGGGAAAACCCGAAATGTGGTTATTTTTTTATTTGATCGAGAATGTAACCCGCCTCCCAGTTTCGCTGAATGGGTCAAGTTCCCCATTGGTACTACTTCCCCGTACCTCCACATTATTTTCGTATCCAAAGTTGTTCGTACCTAATTTTTTTCGTACCCATTTTTTTTTCGTACCCATTTTTTTTCGTACCCAATTTTTTTTGTAGCCACATTTTTTTTAGTACCCAAGTTTTTTTTCGTACCCAAATTTGTTTGTGTACCCGAATTTTTATCGTACCCTCATTTTTTTTTTGCATATTTTGTTTCGTTCCCAAAATATTCGTACCCATTTTTTTCGTACCAAACATTTTTGTACCCACATAAACTATTGTGGTCATGTAGATAAATTTAATTTGATGCTTTTATATCCATCCTCTTCAAAAGCATCGTCACACCAATGCTGTCAGTACTTTGATTTTGTCACGAGTTTATTAGTTGTAAACTGTTTAAATTGAATTCGGTCTCGTAACATAACATATGCCAAAACTGACATATTGCTTACATTGATTTTATTGTCCCGACAAGTAAGTGTGCAGAAATACGTTTTGTTCAGTGTATATATTGATATATATTGTATGAATCATATTATATCAAGTTGTGAATTTTGATATAATTTTAAGTTCTTAAATAAGCTCACGTTATTACTAGTTCGGGAAACTTTTGCTATACATAAAAAGATCCTAACATGTATTTATAACCGAGGATCTTAACTGTTGTAAAATAGGCCATATGTACTGGGCATAGGCCGTGAGAACAGTAACTCTCTCCCCCAATATCTATCATGCAAGCTACGATCTTGAGTTTTGGCACCTATGGTCTATTTACCCTGACATAATTGCGTGCCAATAATCAGGATCGTAGGTGCGAGGTTACTGAAATAATCGGGCATGTGGTAACTTATTTTTACGTAGGCCCTATGTAATAGTCGTTGCCATAAGTAATTTTCCTCCTATGAACCCAGCCTGCTATCAAACTAGGATCCCGTTTTCAGGCACTGATGCTTTTGGTTCCATGACTTGAGGATGGGCTTAAATTTAAATCCTAGCATACGTGATTTTTTGTTAGGGTTTCTTTTACAATATGTAGTGATTTCATATTGAATTAAGGATCCTCATTATCTCTTGCAATATATATTCTTTGATATATTGAAATTAATTTTACGATTCTAATTGATATTAATCGAAGTTTGCAATGAAACATTGAAAACTCAAAACAAAAAAGATCGGTTTGACCACTTGAAACAAACATATCGTTTTTGCACGCGTTAGAAAACATCTCAATATCACCTGCCGAACAGGGATTGTCTAATTTAACTAACCTGCTATACATAGAGTGAGGTGTTTAAAATGTAACGCGATAGGTGTCTTAAGTATGGATGGTTCGGTCGAAATCTTACCCATTCATTTGTTTTTGCACAATTGCGGAGCGACGCACTTCTTTCAATACAAACATTCGGTCGCTTCCCAAAATATATGTTATTTGATACATGCTTGTTGACGTGAACAGACGACAAATACTATACACCGAAACACTTGGTATATTGAAGAAATGAACCAACGCGTCTCATTTCATTACGGTATCACTCAACCAGCCTATAGAATTAATTTAAGAGTATTAAATGGATAGCCTTAATATAGATACATTTGTTTTAATGGATATGCTTAATATAGATTGAATTTGGTTTGAGACGAGAGATTTGTTTGTGATTAATCCTAAAGGGAGGGAGTATCTTATTAAATAAATAATTCACAAAACCGGGCGCTACACGACGTAATTGATGTTGATGTGATCCAGTTAAAAAAACAGCGCAGATAATATAAAAACACATCCGATATATTTAATCTTATATTTACAAACAAAACCAACATGAACGCCGTATGTCTGAAATACATATATTATTTCTAGTTATATAATGGACATTATGGACAGCGACTTTTACATGTTCGTGCATGCAGTTAATAATATCCCGCCGACATGTAACCAAATTATCTGGTAATTTCACATTTTGCAGTGATTTTCAATCCATTTAAATCTTTCGTTATTATAAGTATTCGATGCAATTCTTGTTCCCAGTATTTTAGTGTTCGTGGCTATGAAAGTCTGTTAACTGCAATTGACAGTATAAATAAAAATGATCAGACGCACTGTACAATTAACCATTAAATTAGATCAGAAGAAATATCTCAAAAAAATATATGGCGTTGATGTTTATATATAATTAATAATCTACATTGTATAATAATTTATCGTCATAAAAACAATTTTCCCGGTGTGTACGTTAATTAACCTTCCGAAGAAACATATACAGATTACGAAGTAATATCTGTCATATATTTAACAATGCCCGAGTTTATTAATTTCACTATACCTTAAACAAAATTATTTTATATCTGCTTAAATAGATTTGGCTTATCAAACCTTCCTTCACACACACAAAAATCACACCACAACTTTTTCGAAAAGCATGTACATGTTTAGATCTAACAAAATCAAAAACACATGAATATGGTTGTTAGACCGCCGATACGATACTCCCATTTTTGCCTTCTGAGTTCACAAAAAGTTAACCGTACGTGGAATGTACAATGGTTTTGTTTTTGATTTGATTTTCGTTACTAGATAAGTATCACGAACATTTCGCGTTATTCAGATAATTCTCAAGACATCGGGCTTAGTAAAGTAGTATCATAAATAGTATTGTCTAAAGATTTACATTGCCATTAACTATCGAACTATTTATTCGATATCAAGATATTTTCGCGAACGCTTAGTGGTTTACGCCATAAACATCGCGCACCTAAAAAGGTAGCAGGAATGTTTTCTTGTAAAGGTTTACGTTAACAAGTTATTTCGGAAAACCTCGGACGTCATCCAACATTTGGCCTTAATTAGAATACGCAGTACATTACTTCATGGCTCTATTCAATTCTGTTCTCTTCAAGAAAATGAGCAGTGAGTTTACAAATGTAAAATAGATGACATGTAATACTTAAAAAGAAAAAGGAATATTTACACGTTATGATTTGCTTTTAGAAGACATTGAGAAACAACTTGCGCAAATGTACGCGGTATCAGGAAAATACCGTGTTATGATTGACGTTTAGAGATAATTAACTATTTACAGGAGTTTTGTAAAACTAAGATTCGCTTTGAAAGAATATTATACTTATAGGAACTTATAGAACTTTAAGGTAATTTGTTTTAATGATAACATATCCAACAACAAGTATTTTGGTAAACGGCATCTTAATTTTCAGCAAAATATCGAAATAAGTAATACGAATCATTTTAGGAACGCTAAGTAGTAAGCGTGATTTTTGTTTTACGAAACTTATATGGTAAACACGACACATAAGTGGTTAACGCAAAAATTATCGCTAATGTATGTGTTTAACGCTAAATAGTTTTATACCACTTTATAGGAAAACTAAAATGACTTTTTCCATATAAGTACTCCATGTCTGTAAAATAAAACATACATTGCAATTAACTGTTTCATTATAAACCATTTCTTCCTAAAACCATTTGTATCCAGAGTTTTATATATTCCTGTACACTGTTTATATTTTGATAAGTTTAAACCTATTCATTTTAGCTCGATTGCATCGAAAGCCTAAGGCTTATATAAACGCTCTCGAGTCCGTTTCCTGGGCCTATAACCAGTACTTGGTGTCTTTGGGGAGATCTAAAGAACGCTCCCACGGTGGGGATCGAACCCGTGACCTCCCGGTCGCTAGGCGGACACCATATCTATTACACCACGGCGACCTGTGATTGAGCCTATTTTGATTGAGCCTCGGCCTTATCCCGATTCGACCTTGTGGTCCTAAGCGACCTTCGGTCAACCGTCTTAACTTTGCGCGCTTCGAGTCGCTACCGTTAGATTTCCTCTCGTTTCGGCCTGAACTGGATTTCGATCTGGTAACCGGTTGCCAACATGTCCGGCCTACTTTATCGCCTGGTTCTCTTCGTCGAAACCGTACACGGTATTTTCAATAATATGCCTGTTATAGCTGATTGTGGCGTAATTATCGATCCGTCTCCTCATCGAACGGCTAACAAAATGCCCGTCATTGAAGTGTGACCACTTTCAGAATAAAAGCCTTTTTGTTCTTGTATTGACTGAGTTATCATCTAGCGCTTAGTACTTGTAAACACGAAATCACGGTCGTTATACTGAGTAAATTTTACGATGTCATTTAAATGTTATCTTCCAAATGTTAACCCACCAATAAAGGGCATAGATAAGACGAATCTTTCGTTACAGGCCGGATCGATGTATGTGTCTATGTGGCCGTCCGATTAGGTTTTCTCTCAGCTCAAGGGGAGGGGCGGTTCAGCTTAGGCATCTATGTAAATTGTCGTCCTAGATTTATTGCGTCCATATATTCATTTAGAAAATTAACGCTTATTGATTGAGAAAATTGTTTAAATTTAGTGAATGCAGCATTACTTGAATTCTTAAACGTATACTATAAAACTGCAACATACTTTGTGAGGAACAAAATTGGCATACGATTAACAATAAAAATATGTGTGTTTCCCCTTCCCGACGGACCCACCGAAATATTCCGAGACCCGAATTGTTGTTTTAATTCCAAGATGGTAAAATATTTTGTGTGTGATTAGATATGAGATTGTCCGAATAAAATACGATTTGTACGAATCAATTCAAATGTGGCTCCGTGCGTTTTTACCACACAGTAAAGCGATAGCGCAAAGAACAAGTGTACCAAGATGGCGGATCAGGTCAGTGGCGTGTCCGTTAAGACTAGGGCTTCTTTTGTTGACAGGAAACATTTGGTTTCTGTACTACTTTGGGTAAAAAGTACCTTTAAAGTAAATGTATATTCCCTTCATCAGCCTGCATTTTATAAAAGCAAAAAAATAATAATTTCTATCTAGGCCATTATTATTCTAGTCTTTAGTGCAGGTACATCGTGTTTAAGCATAGAATGCATACATCTGCCGTTGGTGTCCAATCTTGCACAGATGTAGTTCATTTTTCATATAATATTCAAGGAAAACATAAAAATGGAAATTAAGTCCCTTCCTACCTACTCAGCCGTTTGCGCATGGATCAAAAAGGGAAGACAAACAATAGTGATTTTTTAGTCTAAATATTAAAGAAGCGGTAAACATTAAGTTTACGGCATATCTGCATCCGATACTCTAGACTGAAACAAAGAAAGGACGTTTGTTCTCATGTCATACAATCACCACAATGTACAGCGCATTTATATAACGGGATTACCATTAACTAATTCAATTTGCACATTTGCGGCACGAGTGGCCATAATAAGGACATAATTAAACGTGATTATTTTGTGTTCTATTGAAAGGAAATGAGCAAAATAGTTATATTTAATTTAATGGATTTTATGTTAGCTTGGTATTGTTTAATTGTGGAAAACTAGTATTTAAAGTTCTGGCCGATTTGGGTCCCAATAGGTTAATAAACCATTCCAAAAAAAGCGAATTGTAAAGTTGTGCTCACGCACACTAATCAATAAGCGTACACAGAATAATACATCCGAGAATTTCAGTAAACAGAGAATGTATTTGTTTGTTTACTTACTGTACATAATAACTTAAATTCGAATGTGTTTGCAGCTTATTCAGAATGATTTATTATTGCACTTTTCTTTGTAGTTCTTCAGTACATGTTTGTTTTAGCTTTCTTCAAGTTCTTGCATCAAAATTTATGGAAATGGTAATCAACGCTAGTCATGTTAGTTTTCTCCATTTGCATATCATAAATACACTTCACCAATACTAATGGCATGTACAGTATAAATAATATAGTGTGTTTTAGGTCACGTTACCAATTACTATTACTTTTGGCCCTCGCGTAATTTACTTATTCCATGCATTCTCAATGATACGTTTAAACGCCGGTTGTCATGAAACAAAGACTAATGGATAGCTAGAAGTGATGCTTATACACGTGTTATGGTCCATCGTTGTACTGTTTGTGGGACGAGCAAGACTCATTATGACACTTTATATTCATTGAAGGAGACATGTCCGTACGAATGGGAACTATTTTAATGAAAATAAAATCAACACATATATCGATGACAACATATACAAAAGAGGTGGCTGCCTTGGCCTAGCTAATCGAAAGCTTCGAAAAACCTCTTAAGAACAATTCGAAAATCATTTTTTTTTAATCAAATATTTTAAGAATACTTAAGTTATACAATTTACGCGGACAGAAGGGTAAAATGTCACGAATTTCATTTAGAAGATTTAGTTCCTCCTTCGGAAGTTTTTATTGCTTCTAACGAATTGGAAAATGTTCCTTAGGAATGAATAAATAATTATTAACATTTACTCGTAATAACTAACACAAGTAAATTAAAATTAAATGTTATATTATACTAATTTATTTTACAGTAGCAGAAAAGACAACAACACAATATATTTTGTAACGTAACTGAACAAAACAACACTTTTTGATGTTTCCAACAATCTTGTATCGTTTCTGTTCGCTCTTTGTCCCATAGTATACCAAGCGCACATTCTTGTATCAACTTTTGGACTTTTTTGTCTTATACTCGCAGATCAAACATAATATGGTCCTTGTGATAATTAATATTTAAATATGAAAATGAATAAAGATACACAGAATAAATGTTGTTTTAAAATACATTCGGTTCGAGTGTCAAGGGTGATTCACAATATTAGGTTGCACACAGATCTTATAATAGGTTGCACACAGATATTAAGGCAGTATATAAAGTGTATTAATCATATATCTCCTCGTACGATATACATTCAGTGGACAAAAAAAATACGCAAAAATACACAGTAGATTTTTTTAACAAAACAGATGTAACACTAAGCGACATTTGTTATTACCATTTGAAGTATATAAGTCATATTTTTTTATTTAGTAAATTATAGTTCAGTGAAAAATATGTCCCTGTCGTATTTGATGTTGGAAGGGAATTATTTATTTTACAATGATTGTTAATTATAAATAAAAAAAATTGTGAAAATAAAATTAATATCCAAAGGGTCAATTTTGATTGCTATGCCTTGAAATAAAATGACGGATTAATACGATCTGCAATACTTCTGAATTGGCCAATTACTTTTGTTATTTATCTTTGAACATGGTTACATTCCCAACAAAATACGCTTAATTGTTTCGCACATATTACGACAAAAAGAGCATTTGGCCGAATGTGTCCAATGAATTTTAAACAAGAACGAATAGGTACCTAGAAGTATGTGTATAATTATGTTGTGTAACAACTATAAATTTGAATCTTTGGTAATACAAAAGGCATTCCCAAACTGTGTTTTCAAACTTCAATAACGATGTCATTACAAATGGTCGACCATTTTGATAAACGGATTGGTAAGATATCATTCTTTTTGAACACATCACATATCATACAAAGGCCAAGCTCGAATTTTCTATTAAAAACAAATGTAACGATATTTGATACAACTGTTTAAAAAAACTAGATTCAAAGAGCTCACAGAGCATGGGTAATTCGATCTTTACGCCGTAAATGAATGAAATTCGTACCGTATGATAAAAAACATAATAAAACTTGTATAAAGGTGTTTGATAAACAATGTAGACTTGTAATTAGATTGGGTTTAAAGGGGCCTTTTCACGTAGTGGTAAATTGAAAAAAATCAAAATAGTTGTTTCAGATTCGCAAATTTTCGTTTTAGACATGATATTTGTGAGGAAACAGTAATACTGAACATTTACCATGCTCTAAAATAGCCATTATATGCATCTTTTGACGATTAAAAAAAAACTGAAAATTATAAAGTGTTGTAACACGAAACGATTGCATAATTTGGAGCGTTCTATTGTTGTCGTTATATTTTGCGAAACTACGAGGATTGCTTATATAAAGTATAGAATACATCCTACATTGTATGAGCACAGGTGGCCGAGTGGTTTAAGTGGCAGACTTACTCCATGACTCCAGGGGTCAGAGGTTCGAGCCCTGTTGGGGGTTATTTTTTTTTTTTAATTTTATTCTTAATTTTTACTGGAGCTTTTTAGATCCACTGTTTACATTTATCAATATAAAGCATTTAATGATTAACTTCAATACATGCCAAAATCTGTGAAAAGGCCCCTTTAAATATAGGTTTACATATTAAACAACCATATATCAAGACAGTTTCTTTATTATACATTTATTACTTCATTGGTCACTTTTACGGTTCACAGTCATAAACACTTCTAAATTAAATGTTGTGTGGTCCTCAATAACAACACGTAGCTCTGTCTTAGCACGCTATTTCGTGTCATGCGCGGGTTAAACGATACGTTGACGTCTATGTTGCCGTTTGGACCACTATTGAGTCGATGGACTACAACTACGTCTTCTAAGGTCAAATTTGTTATTGTTAATGGTTTTTAGTTTAGTAAAATTATGGTGAATTAATGACACGCGCTTAATAAATAGGACGTATGAAATAATTGAAATATAATATTTCTTATTTGTAAATAAGAATATGATTACTCGCTCAGTATGGACCAGTTTATTGTTCCCTAGTAAAAGATGCTTTTTGCTATATTGTTTGTTTCAGTTTGCATGGCATAATGACAATTTATCGATAATATATATTAAGACGTGGACTGATAAATTGCATTGTTGTTTTATTGTGCGCATGATAGTTGGTATCATTTAACCATGTTGTCATTTGGAGCAGTAATGTGATTTGTTAAGTACATTTAAGTTAAGAAATACCGGTGATAAATCAATTCGAGTATTACGAATAGGCGCACTTAAAATAGTCGTTTTCGTTAATTAAGTTTAGTTTAAATGCTTTATTGGTAATTCGTGTAATTAATTTAAAAAGTGCTCTATTTATATCAATTATGTTTCGTCATGTTGTTTAATAGAAGTATTTCAAAATTGCAATCAACTTAATCGCGTTTAACACGCCTTGTGAGCATTTTATACAGAAGCATCTAATCAAGAAATAATTCGTGTACGTTACAGTTTGTTGTCGAATAACTAACGGCCGGAAATTAAGAGCGTAGGGTTTAAATCACGAGTGAAATTTTCAAATCGTTAAGTGCGTCATGTTACAGTCCGGACAAGTTTCAGTACAGAAAGAAAGACACACCAATTTCTGCTACAACAATTTTGCTTTAGAAACCCAATCATCTATTCATAGTGGGGGTACACATAGTATTATTGGTGTGGCCAATTCGAATCTAATTATCCAGTTCTTAATGAAGAAAGTGCAAATAACAAATATAGCTTAATAATGAAGTTAAATCTCGACTAAACCGTAATAAATATGTGTTATCACGTGCAAAATTGTGTAAACTAAACTAACTATTCTGATTATATCTTTTATTTACATCGGATGTTAACAAATGCCGTGAATTCGGTAAAGTATTGTTCAGTATTTCTCACACTGGTAAATGACGCATGATACTCTAATAGCATGAAGTAAACACCCATTCGAGGAAGTTATTTTTACTTCAAAATAATGTAACAAAAAATACTATTGGGAAGTTATGTATCAAAAGCCAAACAAAACACACAATAAGATTGTGATGTGTCTGATGCAAAGCTTCTCGCGATAGAGATCTATACACGCCCTCTCAAACATTCAAATCGGTCTGAAATAACATACCGCACGAAATAAGCCCTGCCTAACCCTGCACGAACACGGAAGCTTTTACATACTTTCACCTGAGTCATAAGGAAGTAAAAAAATGAAACTAAATTCGTTCAGTTTGATATGTTTGTGATAAGACATGTTGTCCACTAACATACGTCTGGGGCTTGGACAAATCAGACCAAGTTTTAAAAGTATTTATATTGAGTGCAATATTTGAGTGAATGCTTGAGCAAGTAAAATTGTGCACTACAAATATACTGATCTTAATTGTAAAAATAAAGCGCTCTTTATCAGGAACTTGGAAATGAATAAAAGTACTCTTCAAAAAATGATAAGGAGGATGATGAGGATGAGGATAATGAGGATGATGAAGAGGATGATGATGATGATGAGGATGAAGATGAGGATGATGAGAATGAGGTTGAGGATGATGAGAATGAGGTTGAGGATGATGATGAGAATGATGATGATGAAAACGACTACAACGACGAAGACGACGACGATGACGATGATGAGTGTGATGATCACCAAGACAACGATGATGATGAGGATGATGATGATGATGATGATGATGAGGATGATGATGATGATGATGATGATGATGATGATGATGATGATGATGATGATGATGATGATGGTGATGATGATGATGATGATGATGATGATGATGATGCTGATGATGATGATGATAATGATGATGATGATGGTGATGAACATGAGAATGAGGTTTAGGAGGATGAGGATGAAGATGAGGATGATCATAAGGATGATGAGGATGATGAGAATGATGAGAATGATGAGGATGAGGAGGAGGATGACGACGACGAAGACGAAGACGAAGACGACAACGACGACGATGAAACTGATGATGACGACGACGACGATGATGATGATCATGATGATGATCATGATGATGATCATGATCATGATCATGATCATGATCATGATTATGCTAATGGTGTTGCTCATGATGATGATGATGATGATGATGATGATGATGATGATGGTGATGATGATGATGATGATGGAGGAGGGGGAGAATGAGGAAGAGAAGGAGGCGAAGGAGGATTAAATAATACAACCTATGTCGTCATTATATTAAAACATGTTTAATTCCAAATAAGTATTAAGCCCATTAATATCCAGATTTGTATAGGTTTATGAACACTTGCATCTCGGCCTGACCCCTTGTCCGACATCGTCCTCATAAACGTTGTCAGACGTCGTCGTCCCGAGGTTCCTGTCGTCGTCACTGTTATATTGCCTTTCGTGATGGAGTGATCTGCATTTCGATTGTGGTACATAGAACATGAATTAATACCGGCTCGAATTTATTGGTTACGAACGTGACTCATGTAAATTTAAAATATCCCTAAACGAACAAGAGATCAGCGTTAATTATTATAAGTATATTCAATTCTCGTAAACTATCGTTAAGTATACACGTCCAGGTTCCTTGAAGCACATATGATCATTTTTTGTAGCGGATTATGTTTAAAAAAAACTCTCAATATGAACAATTTGTTCTTATCTCAATGTATTCAGTACTTAATGTAAATGTAATGTAAAAAAAAATATGGAAAAGTTATTCTTGACATACTCAGGTTGAAGAAAATGAAAGAAGAACATAAAACGAACAACATGACGGCAGATTGTCTCTCGGTTATTCCGGCATTACCTCGTGAAACAGGAACACAGAACAAGGTTAGTTTTGTATATGGATCCAAGTCGGCATGTTGCCTTTTCTAGCAAGAAACAGTGTTATTAATCCTTGTATACAATAAATAAATAACCAGGTTTTGTTTTTTTTCAGCAAATTATGGACGAAACTGATTTTTTAAGTCCCGAAATTTAAAGACTGTAAGCGCGTGTTTAATTTCGCAATAACGAATCTATAACACTTAATACATTAATTTCCAATTAATGTAGCCAAATAGAGCCATACTTGCAGTAAACAATTTATATTGATGATACACAGATGTGGTTTTGTTTTTATCTTAAAAGTGGTTTCACGTATTTATGAATAAAGACGCATCCATTTGGAATTGTTATGTTCAATTTTCACCATTGAAACAAACAGACTGTAAAGGCCAAATGTAATAAGTCCGAAGACATTTCATTAGAACACAGCATTTATAACGTTTGCATTAGATGTCCATTGTTTTTCCTTTTTCCTTTAAAATGTAAGTCCCATGCATTTAGACTGCCATAAAATATACACATATATATTTATGTGCCTGCTAATATGTAATAATTACGTAATTATCATGCAAACTAGCTTTCATTTTAATACTGCATGCTTGTATTAAATTGTTTATTTATCTTTGATAATGAATAATAATTCTTAGATTACTTTATACGTATGTACCTATTGTGCACGCTAACTTGTCATAGGTATTTCATTATTAGGTAAACCATGTTTTGATTAAAACACTGCATAATTATATGGTTTGGCATAGATAATGAATCATACGCTGTGGCTTACCTTGTAAATATGTTTATACTTGCATTTTATTATAATATACAGCAGTATTTTTTCTACAAAAGTTCATGTGTGTGTTGCATCATATGACTTTGTATTATTTAACTACTCAGTTTATTTTATATAATAATGCAATTACACTACCTATATTATGGGCTGGTGGCCTTTGACTGCAAAATAAATATTCGTATTCGTATTCGATTATTCAGGTACACAATATTACTGGTTTTGAATTGTGTTTCTAAATTACAAAACTTCAGAACTTGTATAGTATTGTGATATCTTTCTTCAAGGTACGTGTTCCCAGTTCGAATCTCAATCGTGGTGTTAGAAGAGCTTGTATTAATTTGGATCCATCGAGGCGGTCGAACAAGAGACGGGAACAACAAATCGTTATAAACGTGCTGGTACAAATACTAGTTTGGTTGTTAATAAATGCAATTAATAATATATAATATATTATAAAACTTGTCAAATGCACTTATTGGTGCGCGAAGAACATTTGTATTTGATATAAATAACGGAGTGTTGTCTATATACCTATTGGAGCATGAGTCGGCTTAGTTATTTTTACAAAGAGGGTTTCGTGCTCATATCAGTATTAGATTTTTTAAATTCAAATCACTAACTGATTGTGAAGGCACTAAGAAATTTATTTAGAATCAATTAATTATATATAAGCTCCTGACGGTCATTATAGTTAAAATTATTATCTGTACTAAGATCCCATTGACGGACGGACAGACAGACGCAAAAACAAGTTATCAATTAATAGCATACGTTTTTATCCTCATATAGTAATTTTTTTTAAGAACACACCATATACACTCATTTATTTTCAGTATATGGCTATGTGTATGCTTTTATTTTATGTATGGCAGATTGATATCTTTTTAATCCAAAGGTTTATTGCTCATGCTCAGGTGAGGTAAAGCTTTTTTCCTTCTTTACTTCTATTATTGTATTGAACTGGAACTTTTAACTATCGGCGTTGAAATTTATCAATTTAAAAGCCTTTAATAATGAACTTAAACAACTCCAAAATATTTGAACAGGTCTTAATCAATCGATACAAGACATGCACGCTTATGCATTTCGTTAAGTGCATTTAAACCACAGACGAATTATTAAGAACAAAAGGTAAAACTACCATGATAACATTTTGTTAAAAAAATCAGTGAAATTGCATATCTGCGTTTTCATGAACAACATCTGAATATGATAAAGGTATGTTTATAACAATTATGATGAATTTGCAAATAACTGACACGATGCTGATTGAACAGTTTAACATCCAGATTCCAGAGCACTTCCCAGAATTGTCTATCCGGCTATCGGAACTACTGGATGACATTGGAGCCGGAAAATGCACTGTTATGGAGCGGAGAGTAGCATACTTGCGGAGGGAGTGCATGTATACGATAACAGAACAGCTACAGGGAAAGAACCTGGTGTGTTTTCATTTCGGGAGTCGATCGGAAGGGACCACCACTCCTGGTCTCAATTCTGATATTGATCTTCTAAAAAGTCACTACAATGAGAACATCATGACCGACTGGAGAGACTGGAAGGCTGGGATTTGTAACTTTCTTATGCTTCATGACGACATCACTCCACCTCAACAGTACTTGCTACAGGTCATCAGGCATGACACACCGGAGCCGTCGACCAGTCTGTGCGGCGATGTTAGATTTGTGAGGAAAGATTCTGGGCAAGTACTTTTAAGCTCAGATCAATACAAAAAGGGAGCAAAGTGCATACTTCAACATGAACGAGAGATAACAACACATGGACCTTCTGTTAGATATACAAATGGACCTTCTGTTAGCAATATTCCCAACTGGGATTGTGTAACCGCATTTCACGTTTGCCAGCCTCTTGCTGAAATACAACACTGGATAGACCGATGTCGAGGTAGACGCTGGCCGCCTGCTCAATTATTGGAGGCTGCACGGGTAGCTCCGTCTTTCCTGGTACCTGCCGGTCATCCGGACAGTGATTACAATCGCGAAGAATGGCGACTGTCTCCGAACCTTATAGAAAGAATGTTGATGTTTAGTTTTAATATGACACAAATAAAATGTTACATTGTTTTAAAAATAATTAAACAATCATTATTCAGTAAAATGGTGGGGGATTGTATCACAAGTTTTCATTGTAAAACTGTAATGTTTTACACCATAGAGAGAACACACCCTTCTATGTGGAAAGAACATAATCTTGTGTTTCTACTTTTACTATGTTTACAAGTATTACGGAAATGGCTGCGGTCAGGAATATTTCCTCATTATATAATAGAAGGAGTGAACTTGTTCGATGGGAAGCTGACTGTTGTGCAGCAGAGACGCCTTTTACTGTACGTGGACTGCTTGATAAACAACAATTTGCAAGATTTATTTCATATAGATATAGATAAATTAGGATGTCGGTTACAAGCGTTTGGTATACGGCACAGCGGACAAACTGGCGAAGTACTTGGACGCTTATGCTTACATCAAAGTATCAGTTTATTGCTGTCGTTTGAGCGTTTGGAGTGGTTTCTTTCTAAATTCAGACATAAAACATCAAAAGTACAAAATACGAATACAACCTTAGAGCAAGTTATAGACTGTAAATTACTTACTTGTTTTAAATATTTCAAGAATGCCAAATTGAAATCCGATGCTGTAGAATGTATTTATCACCTGTTAGCATTACACAATTCAATGCAAGCATCAAAGTGTTTAAGACAACGATGCCCTGTTGTCAGCGAAATTATCAGGCGCTTTCAATATTCGTTAAACACGGATGTAGCTTCTAGTCGCTTAAAGTTTGCTTCTGTGCTATACTGTTGTGGACATCTTCACGCTGCAGTTATAGTGTTGGATGACGTGGAGAGGAGGTATCATAACAGGGTCAAGTCTGTGTGTGGAAAACTCGAAGGACAAAGGGATATCCATGTATTTGCTAACATGTTATCAGATAACTGTGACCAGGGATTCAGTGAATTGCCTTTCGCATTATGTGTACAGTTTTTTAGACAAGAAGCATATTGCGCTCCATACATATTGTTGTTTGAAATGAATCGCGGTATGACTGAAGATGATGTTTCACAGAGAGATTACGTTGATAAACAATGGATGGACAGCGCTGAGGTTGATGCACGTCCGTTACTCTACTATCTACAGTACCTCACTTACGGAGGACTCGGTGAACGTGACAAACAATGTCACGCGATGAGAGAACTCGAGTCTTTTATATGTAATCCAATCCATCGGAGAAATCTGTATCACCAAAAGACTGCAATCAGCCTGCTTGGTCACTGTTTTGAAATGGAAGGAAACTACAGAGCTGCGTTACATTGGTATTCGAACTTCTTCTGTTGTTGCAATGCTAATTACTGGCACGTACAGCGCGTGAGGCGTCTAATAAGTAGTGCATACTATTAAACACAAAGCACTTAAACATTGATTGCGCAAGATGAACAGTAGAAGTTCTTGCTGACGATATAAATTGTATTATCAGCCATATCTCTCAGTTTAGCATTTTTATTGTAAGCATTTAGCTGGTATTGTGCTTGAGCATGTGGATTAGGCATATCATAGCAAGGTCAAAGCTGTGTATGAATGCCATCTGACTGAAAAGGAAGTTGCACAGAGACAATACACCGAGAAACCTCACACTATCTACAGTAGCTCACGTTTTGGAAGAATCAGTGAGCGTAAATATTAATGTAAGAAATGTGTATGTGCTCGCCGTTTAAGTATAACGCAATTTGATACTAGCTGATATATAGCAGTTTGATAAGTTGGTACATAAAATAGTTTATTTTCAATGATATGTTTTAATTTGTTAATAAAATTAAATTTATTTACAAAATGTCAACTGGTACCAATATATGTATTTTGCAAATGTGTCGCAATATATCCCCCGCTAAAGGGCGTAGTGATTTTTAAACGGTGAACGTTATTACAATTAGCATGCGTGCGTCCGCCCTTTACACGCTTTTGTGCGCAACTCCTTATACGTTTTGCTCGTGTGTCTCGGCAAACTTTTACAAAATAATTGTTTCGCAGTGCTACAACGCATATTGTCAAGGTATTGCGATTGCGTTACTTGTTACTTTTTACTTTTTTTTTCTAGTTCGACCAACCTTTCCTGCATTTAATAAATCAATACGGCGGGTGTGCTAGGACTACGGATCAAAACGCAATGTTGTCCTAGGCGCGGACTACACCCGAATGTTGCATGCGATAGCTCGTCAAACACGTTCAGATTAGTTATCTCCAAGTTCCAAAACGCATATTTTCAATTTTTCGCAGTATTTGCGCTGTGATTAAACTTACGCATACGAGCAGATGTGCGCAATTCAACAACAATTATCTACAAGTTTTATGGCGAAAATTGTCGAGGTTGCACAATACCGTTTTAAAGGAAGTTATTGTTCTTGTCAACTAAATTTAAAAGTCACTGGTTGAAATTTATTAATTGTACGTGCAATTGCAAATTTTAACAAAATAATTATCTGCAAATTTTACATCTCTCATCGTCCAGGTTTAACGGATGCGTTCTTTATTAGTAATTATTCCCCTTGTTGATAAGTAAAAACGTCTGTGCGCTACTAATTCATTCTTACTGAACCCCTTTTGACAACAATGCTCCGCGGGCGAATAATGCATAGTCTGTGACAGCTTCTTGTTTATATTGTAAATTTAACTCAGGTCACGTGCACATTTATATCAACATTAACTGTGTATCATGAAAAGTATAAGCTTTGGTATAAAATATTTAACAAGTCAAAACACACCATATATATTTATTTTCAATGAAATGAATGTCATCCCTTGTGTACACTGAATTCATTTAGGAGAAGAACCTTAGAAGCACAGCTATAGTTTCAAACCTTAAATGATAGTAAATGTTCCCTTATTCCGAAATTTCAGTGATTATTATTTTATTAATGAAATAAATATATTTAAAGAAAGGTCAACGTAAAGCATAATCTGATAATCTGATAATCTGTTCATTCCTTTCCTACCAATCCCTCTTGAAAAAAAGTACAAAATCAATTTGCAGACAACATTTTGTATTACATACCAAAATCATTACTATTAGCATTCAAGGAACACTTTAGTGAGTATAAATACTTTACAGATATTTTTGGTTAAAATTCATATACACTTACTGGTACAGGTGCATGCAAGATTTTATAATTTTTCAATTAAATGGGAAACTAAAAGCAATCCAAGAGATAGTACAATCAATTAAAGCATATGAAATCATATCTGTCTACAAGTGATATAAACAGAAAACGTTGAAGTTTTTGTTCCAAAACACTAAATTAAAGTATTGTACTACTTCGGAAATATTAAGAATATAAAGTTTTTTAAGGCTAATCCAAGAGCTAATTAAATCAGCTTTAGATTCAATTATGCGCAAAATAATGTCATCCAGAACCACCAAATACATACACAAAGCTCTATGACCTCTTGTTTTGTCTGAATTACAATTCCTAGTAAAATGCCAATAGCATTTGTAGAGTCAAACGTCGATAGATCTGTCGGAATTGGAGAAACTTGGTCAACAAATTAAAAACAAACTCAAAATTAATAACATATTAAATATCTATACATTATATACATCAATATTTGGAAATAATATATTTAAACATTTTTCTCTAAACATGCGAGTATGCCTAGATATGAACGTTTAATTCAAAGTGAAAAATACATTTAAAAACGTTGATGTCAACAGTTTAAAAAATTGTTCACATACCGAAGTCTTGTTAAATATTCATGTGTGTAATGTATTCTATAATAGTTTCGAAAGTTATTTTGTCGCATTTATACCTTTAGAGCATCTATATTATTTCGCATAGTTGGTCGAGGTAGGGGTTTGTTTAAGTTAAATTGCTTAATGTATATAGATGGAGATGCTACTTTTAGACCTTATAGATTGCTCTCTAAATAAAATTATATATCAACTATAGTTTCGAATTCGTATGAGTGCTCAACAAAGGGATAATACGAATACTAAAACAATACTTATCTACAAGTAAGTGTACCATATTTGGAGGTATTACTTTATATCAAACAGCTTGAACGGTATGAGCCTTTTCAATCCTATATTTCTAAAAGAATTTAACTACGAATAAATATAAATGACAAGTCAAAAGTTGGATTTATGCGACTATATCTGTCCTTCGACTTCATATGTATGTATTTTCCTATGTAAACAAAGACTCAAACTTTTGAAAGTATAAAAAATAAATATCTTATAATGTGAAGTTTGAAAAAATAAAATTTCACTTATGAAATTTGATGCAGAATAATGTAAGAAGAGTTGCAATTATTAAAAAACGTTTGACATCACGTATTTGTGTCTGAGAACTTATTGAATAAAGAAAAGATTGTTCGACAGTGTGATTATTTTATCTGTATACGAGCCGTAGTGGTCTTCTTTCCATGTGCTACTCGGCGGAGGTATTTCGTGTAGATCTTTGTAAAGTCTGTGCACTCTGACAAACATTAAAAGCATGCGTTTGTTAATTGAGTTTCTTTGAGGTATCACTATTGCAAATTAACACAATAATAAACTCGATTTAAACACGAATGTATACTGCAACATATATAGCTGATTCATCATGGATTTAACGCAAAGAAAAATTCGACGAATTGGTGAATACACTGCGTCATTTTCGCGTCAGACATGCGTCCAACGTAAAAATGTTTACAATCGCATGATTAAGCCACCTAGGCTTTGCGACCGTCATTTGTCTGATGAACAAAGTACGCTGCCAAAACGCATCATACGCAGACCCACTTCAAACCATTTGGAAGTTAACAAACGAGCGTTAACCTAAAGTTTAGCAAGCGTTGACCTTACTTTGCCAGTGCATAATATACAAGTTTTTTTCGAACGCATGAGTTTTTTGCAGTAAATGCATTTTTTCTGGTCAGCTTTCTGCGTCTGATGCAATTATATGTGACCGATGCTTTAGGTTTGTTATGTTTATAGTGTTAATGATAATTCAAACATATTTTGCTTAGATGAATATTAATACATTGCATACATTGCAATACGTATATTGTGTTTGTGTCAGTAGTTTTCATGGTAAAACAGACGGCATGTGAACTACCAAAATATTAAAGCTTTTTAAAGTTAAGAGTATTCAGTTTTAAGAAAGGTGTACTACTACTATATTTGTTCAGCCGCAAAGGTAATACAGGTGAGAATTAATGCAACGAAATAGCAGCACGTGACACCCTTGTCAGTTTACATAAATATTCATGGATGTAAGCATATAGTCGTAACAAACGGGATATTAATGTTATAAGAGATAGTATTAAAAATATTTACGCCTACTCGATGCAGATCGATGCAGATTAAAGGCAGGATTTTAATTTACGACCAGTATTAGCGCTACTACTAATATTACAACTACTACAATAGCAACTAAAATTGCTACTACAACAACTACTACTACGACTACTACGACGACGAGAGACGACGAGACGGCGACGACGACGACGAGACGACGACGACGAGACACGACGGAGACGACGACGAGACTATACACGACGACTACACGAACGGCGACGACGACGACGACAACGACGCAAGACGAAGACGACGACGACGACGAAAAGACGACTACGACTACAACCACACGACGACTACGACGACGACGACTACACGAAGACGAAAAGACTACGACGACTACGAGACACGACGACGGACGACTATAGACGACGACGACTATACGACTACTACGACTACTACTACGAACTGACTGAACGACGACACGAGACTACAGACGACGACTACGACGAGTACTACGACGACTACACGACGAGACTACGACGGACGACTACGGACGACTACGACTAGAGACTACTACTACACGAAACGACGACGACTACTACGACTACTACTACTACGGTACGAACGACTACGACTACTACGACTACTGACTACGACAGACTACTAGACTACTACTACGACGACTACTACTACTACTACTACTACTACTACTACTACTACTGCAACAACCACTACTGCTACTACGACTACTACTACTACTACTACTACTACGACTACTACTTACTACTACTACTAACTACTACTACAAATACTACTACTACTACTACGACTACTACTACTACTACTACGTACTACTACTACTACTACTACTACTTATACTTCTTCTACTTCTACTTCTACTACTACTACTACTACTTCTACTAATCCTACTTCTACTACTACTACTTCTACTTCTACTAAGAACTACAACATCAACTCAAATAGAATCATACGATATAAAACAAGTTATAGCTAAAATATTATTTTGTTCTTAAAAACGTGTATAACGTTGCATATAAAAGCATAGTTTCCACTTAATAGTGTGCAATAAGAAAACCAGCAAGTATCGCTTTTCGAAAATTTGAAATATGAGAAACCGAAAGCGTTATGAAGACGAAAACAGACGCTTAAGATGACTTATTCACAGGTCGGATAATGACAATGTTCAATAGAATCGCCATAGATTCAAAGGGCATATATTCGTTTTTTTCAGAGAAGCAAATCGCATGACTATGAAAATTATTTATTCCATTTTTCAAATCAAAATTATCAAATCAAAATCGGAAAATTATACATATTTTGTAACGATTTTCAGTGATAATTTTGCATATTGTCTATTAAAAACAAAGGGTTGCAAAAGCCCTTATAATTCAAAAGCCTCAATGATTCAGAGGTATGCTGTTGCTCATTAAAGTCCCGGAGTCGTGATCTTTATGTTATTTTTGTTATGCTAAAATTTGTTAAACCTATTTCATCTTACATATAAAGGCATGTTATCACATATTTTAAATATACGCACATATGTTAACAATTCCCTTTAATAAAATGTGTTCTTTTCGCGTGCTCGTTTTAAATTAAAAACTTCGCGCCCCTTAAACCACATCGCGTCAGTCAGTGAGAGACGATATTCATTTCCAGATCGAGGTAAAATACAATTTATTAACAATATACTATTTTTCGAGTATAAATTTGTTTGTGGAAATATTAATGATAGCTGAAATCTATAAAGTTTGGCTTTTAAATTTGTTTATATACAATTTCAAAATATTAAGTAATTTGTAACGCATGTTTGATTTTTCAATATCCATTTAATGTAGTTAGATGTCGAGTCTGATACTATTACGCCTCTTTCAATATTACATGTTGCCTACAACTATAGAATAAGTTAATCAGGAGTTAATTACTTGTAAACTGTTTGAATTGAATTCGGTTTGATAACCCAACATATGTCAAATCTGACATATTGCTTACAGTGATTGGATTTCTCGACAAGTAAGTGTGCAGTAAAAGTTTTGTTATGTGTATATATTAATATATATTTATAAATAATATTCTATCAAGTTGTGAATATTGATATAATTGTAAGTGAGTGAGCTTTTAATACTATACATAAAAAGATTCTTACATTTATCCATAACCAAGATCCCAAAGTAGTGCATTCGAACAGTTTTACTACGCACAAAGTGATTTGGCGAGAATCAAATGAACTTAAACAAATTACTAAATCTTTTGGTGTAAGTTTATATTAACAATGCATGGTGAGTTTTGTTTCATTAAATTGACCCATGTATTCCTAACCTTTGTTGTTGATTATGCTGAAAGTGCAAACTTTAAATTTGTATAAAATGATAATTCCGAAGAAAACTAGATAATCTTCAAATTTGCATAATATTTGTAGGTTACAGTCAACGTCTACTCTATTTCTACATTATATCCGTATCAATAGCACATATGTTGGAGATATACTTAAATTTTTAATGGTTTACCGTAGCAGTGATAACATCCCAACCCCATGAACGCAACCACCAGGCAAATAAGAATCCTGATTTTCTGAACGCATGCTTTGTGTACTCTGACTTAAGTGTGTGCCATCAAACAGATTCGTTGATTGCGTGTTACATTGGGAGGTGATGATAATTGTTTTCACGTCGGTCCTGTTCACTGATTACCTCACACTCCCCTCCAATTAGCTCAGTCACCACGCGAGCGAGGGTCATGAGTTCTTGCTTGTAAGCTCTATGTAAACTGACCTAATTATTTTCTAAAACTCAGCTTTCCTGGTTCACAGCTTATCGACCCGGGGTTACTTCTGTTTAGGTGGCCATATGGACTGGCGAAGCCGTAAGCAACGCACTAGGACCCCAACCCCTAAATGAACTCAGCCACCACGCAAGCTAGGATTATATGTTTTGGCGCGTATGCTTTAAGTAACATGATCGATTTGCGTGCAAAAAATCGGGATCGTAGGTGTGGTGGTGGCCGATTTCACATAAGGGCGGGGGGAATCGTTGTAAAGTAGGCCCTATATACATGCCAAAGCCGTGAAAACCGCACCCCCCCCCCCCCTCCCTCCATGAACTCAGCAACCACGCAATATAGGGTTTGTAGTTATGGCACATGGGCTGTATTTACTATGACCTAATTGCGCGCTGATAATCAGGATCGTAGCTGGCGTGGTGGCTGAGTTCGTTAGGGATAGGTTACGTTTTGCTTCATAGGCCCTATATACAGGCCGTAGCTTTCTGCATCACTTCCCACATGAACTCAGCCACCAGGCAAACTAGAATCCAAATGTATGTCATGTACGCTCTGTGAACGATGACCTTTTTGTGTGCTAAAATGTAAGCGTTAATCTGTTTTATGTTTTTAAGGTTTACTTTACAATTTTAAGGTGATTCGGATTTAATAAAAGCTTTAAGTATTTATAATCTCTTGCAACATATCTTCATTGCTATGAAACAAATAATAGAACGCGTATAAAGAGCAATGATAAAATTAAGCAAAATAAACCCATTGAACTCTCAGCCTGAAATACCAAAAATAAAAGTTAACGATCAGCACCAACGGCAATATCGGTTGAGTCGCTTGAAACGGACAACCTGTTAATCAACGCTTTAGTCACTACCCAAATATCACCTTTCAAATATGAGTTATTTCGTTAAACACGCAAAGCGAGGTGTTTAGAAGGCAACGGCTACGCGATAGCTAAACACAAAGTGTATTGGTGGCTAAGCCTTAACATCAACCATGAATTTGTTTTACACAATGGCGGAACGACTCACATCTTTCAAATCAATCATTCGGTCGCGTCTCAACACATATGTGATTCGATACAAGCTTGTTGACTTGTACCGACGAAACATACCAGGCATCGAAACATATTATATATATAGGAATAAAACAACAAGTATCGCTTTATGACGATAATTCTAAACCAGACTATGAATTGGTTCAAATGGATGGATACATTTGATTGAAATTGATTAAGACGCGAGTTGGGTTGAAATTAATCTGGTAAGACAGTTAATTTTAACTAGCTTTAAAACCGGTTTAAGAAGGGAGGGAGAGAGGGAGGGGGGCAGGTAAGCAGGGACGGAGGGAGGGAAGGAACGGAGGGAGGAACGGAAAGAGGGACGGAGGGGGGACGGAGGGACGGACAGAGGGAGGGACGGAGGGACAGAGGGAGGGACGGAGGGAGGGACGGAATATGGACGGAAGGAGGGACGGAGGGAGGGACGGAGGGAGGCACGGAGGGAGGAACGGAGGGAGGAACGGAGGGAGGGACGGAGAGAGGGACGGAGGGAGGGACGGAGGGAGGGACGGAGGGAGGGACGGCGGGAGGGACGGAGGGAGGGACGGAGGGAGGGACGGAGGGAGGGACGGAGGGAGGGACGGAGGGAGGGACGGAGGGAGGGACGGAGGGAGGGGACGGAGGGAGGGACGGAGGGAGGGACGGAGGGAGGGACGGAGGGAGGGACGGAGGGAGGGACGGAGGGAGGGACGGAGGGAAGGACGGAGGGACGGACGGAGGGAGGAACGGTGGACGGGACGGAGGGAGGGACGGATGGAGGGACGGAGGGAGGGACGGAGGGAGGGACGGGGGAGGGACGGAGGGACGGACAGAGGGAGGGACGGAGGGACAGAGGGAGGGACGGAGGGACGGAATTATGGACGGAAGGAGGGACGGAGGGAGGGACGGAGGGAGGAACGGAGGGAGGAACGGAGGGAGGAACGGAGGGAGGAAAGGGAGGGAGGGAGGAACGGAGGGAGGGACGGAGAGAGGGACGGAGGGAGGGACGGAGGGAGGGACGGAGGGAGGGATGGAGGGAGGGACGGAGGGAGGGACGGAGGGAGGGACGGAGGGAGGGACGGATGGAGGGACGGAGGGAGGGACGGAGGGAGGGACGGAGGGAGGGACGGAGGGAGGGACGGAGGGAGGGACGGAGGGAGGGACGGAGGGAGGGACGGAGGGAGGGAGGAGGGAGGGACGGGGGAGGGACGGAGGGAGGGGGGAGAGACGGAGGGAGGGACGGAGGGAGGGGGGAGAGACAGGACGGGATGGGACGGAGGGAGTGACGGAGGGAGGGACGGAGAGGGCAGGGGACGGAGGGAGAGGACCGGATGGGATGGACGGAGGGAGGGACGGAGGGAGGGACCGGAGGGAGGGACGGAGGGAGGGACGGAGGGAGGGACGGAGGGAGGGACGGAGGGAGGGAACGGAGGGAGGGAGGAGGAGGAGGCGGGAGGGACGGAGGGAGGGACGGAGGGACGGAGGGAGGGACGGAGGGAGGGACGGAGGAGGGACGGAGGGAGGGACGGAGGGACGGAGGGAGGGAGGGACGGAGGGACGGGACGGAGGGAGGGACGAAGGGAGGGACGGAGGGAGGGACGGAGGGAGGGACGGAGGGAGGGACGGAGGGAGGGACGGAGGGACGGACGGAGGGAGGGACGGAGGGAGGGACGGAGGGACGGGACGGGAGGGAAGGACGGAGGGAGGGATGGACGGAGGGGACGGACGGAGGAGGAACGGTGGACGGGACGGAGGGAGGGACGCGATGCGAGGGACGGAGGGAGGGACGGAGGGAGGGACGGAGGGAGGAACGAAAGGAAGAACGAAACGAGGGACGGAAGGAGGAAGGGCTTCAGTTAACAAACACTTAACCCTTAGTGGTGACAATCATATTAACTTGTCATTATTTGCGTTCCTAGATGAATATCACGAAAACAATTGCGGTAGTCGTATTTTTTTTTGAAGAATTCTGACACGAATTAAGTTGTATCAGGAATACTATCGTGTTAAGAGTTACATTGCCAGATAATAACTATCGTAGGCTATATTTAATCACACGATTATTTCGCGACCGCTTAGTGGTTAACGCGATTATGATCGCGAACCTTAACTGGTAACTTGAATGTTGTTTTGTTCAGGTTCATCTTAAAATGTTGACTTTTTTTAATTCGGAATTATTTGTACACTTCATAAGTCCGTTGACATGCAAATATTGATATGTTTATGTACACTGTTTTTTTACAAATTGAACCTCGGTCTGATTTATATTCAAAATCGTCCTCCTAACCGACGGCTGTCGACCGTCGTCACTTTGCTGCGCGCCCCCGTTTCTGCCGTCATTACCGTTATAGTCCCACCCGTTTTGGCGTGACCTGCCTTTCGATCTGGTATCCGGCAACCGGCTTCCAACATGTCTGGCCTACTTCGTTTATCGCCTTGGTCTCTTCATCGTAACCGAACACGATATTTTCAATGATATGCCTATCATAGCTCATTGCGGCTTTAGTATCGTTTCGTCTTTACTCAATGGACCGTTTTCATAAATCGCATCATTGACCCTTTCAGAAACGTCTTCTTGTACCTTTTTTCGACTGATTTTTCGTCGAGCGCGTAGCACGTTTTAACACTGATTGACTGTTTGGCGGTTTCAATACCCAATAAATTTCACAATTTCATTAAAAAATAATGTTCCGACTTTTAAGCCCCCATTTTACTAGTTTATACAGCAAGTTTATTAAGTTATGGTCGTTGGGTCCGCTTTGGTCCGGAGGGGTCCCAGGTTCAGTTTCCAATCTGATAGTTATAGCAGGATCTTTCCTAAGATACCAAGTAGTGTTTGGTCCTAAGACACGGCCCCGAGATACAATCTATAAACATTGGACGGTCGATGCAACTGATCTAAAATATAAATATTTAGGTTTAAAAAAAGTATCATTGCCTTACATGAATGACCACTTGCGAGTCAAAAGGGTTCAAACTGGGTTTTTTGAATAATGAATAGAAAATCGATTTTAAATCAGATTCAATGTCCATTATCGATGTTACGATTAGTAAAACAGACATGCCAACGTCATATTATGTACTAATATACTCTGGAAATGTTAATTAACATATACGATACACATCGCAAGTTTAAATGCATTATCGAATATTCATAGTTGACTTAAAGATTAGGGTGGCATATTATCCAATGTGATTGCTTGCGAAATACAAAATGCTTTTTTGTAATCTGATTTTTTGGCAGTTTTATATTTTAAAGAATGTTATTCACACTTGTTTCTAATAAATTATTCATTATGTTTGGTCATAATGATCGGGGTTGTAAATGCATGGATCCCAAATGTTTAAGACAACATTAATATACGTACTCTTGTTGTAAAGCTTAAAGCATTTAATAAGCTTTCAATAAAACAGCATACTACGCTACGTTACAAGCCGAATTAGTATAATGAACACATGCATACTGCGCAAAAGACGATGGTGCATGGTTATATTTATTTTTATTCCGATTATTAAAAATGTATTTACCTGCCATCAATATCAAACGTCGTATTATACTTTTCCACCCATTTTAGTAATTTTTGTTTATAAATAATATTCATCGAATACATAACACGATCTAAACATTAAGTTAAAGGGGCCGTCCAACAGATTTCGCGTTTTGGTAAATAAAAAAACATGTTTCAGAATCGCACATTTTCGTTATAGTTATGATATTTTTGAGGAAATAGTAATACTGACCATTTACCATGCTCTTAAATATCTATTATATGCATCTTTTGAGGATTAGAAAACCTGAAAATTATAAAGTGTCGTGCGACGCGAAACGACTGAATAATTTGGAAAGTTCTGTTGTTGTCGTTTTATTTTGGGATACTACGAGGATTGCTTATATAGGTAACAAATACATCCGCTCTAAGCATGAGCATGGATGGTCGAGTGGTCTAGGTGGGAGACTTTTTACTCCAGGACTCCAGGGGTCAGTGGTTCGAGCCCTGTTGAGGGTTACTTTTTTTTATTTTTTTAAATTGCATTCTTGTATTTTACTGGAGAATTTTTAGTTCAAATGTTTAAATTTATCAATATAAAGCATTTAATGACAAGCTTCAATACATGCCAAAATCTGTTGGACGCCCCCTTTAAATACACAAGTGTTTAATCAATTAAGATTCGATATGTTCACACATAATAAAAATTATAAAATAATAATAAATACCACAAAATAATGAACGCTGTGTTCGTTTTAGACGTTGATTTGTTACACGAATTTGTATTTGCTGTTAAAATACAGGATAAATTTCCGTTTGACTAAAGGATGGCCAATCGAAAGAGTGACATTATCTCTAGGGGACAATTCGAAAATCATTAAATCATTGGAAAATTTTAAATTGTCGCTGAAAAGCGTTAAACAAGTTTTATTCTTTTTTAGATTTCGATTGGTGATAATTGATGATAATAAACAAGCATATAGTTTTAACAGACTTAACATTTTCTTCTGTGCCATGAGTGTTATTTCTCTTATCTGAATATAATGAATACGTCAATATATGTTTTTATTACTTCTGTGAACATTATCAATATAAAGATATTTTGTTAATTTGTTCTATATGGCTGGTTAAAGCCAAAATACACATGCGGGTGTGATCCCTTTAAAACAAAACTATACAATAACGAGTTATGACGGACAAATAAATAAACTCAAAATGTTAGGCTTTATATTTTTATCCCTGTATATCGTTACGTTATGTCGCAATAAAGTGATAAACTGGTGTTACACAGGAGATATTGTCGATGCACGACCTTGACTACTGTATCGCAAGTACAGATCCAGTAACAGACATGGTAATTTGTAGACCACGGCCAATACGTGTAACGCTTTTGAGATTGCAATCGCACAGTTACCTCCCCTGTAATTCTGCATTGACAAGCATCGTGCAAGAAAGGGAGATAAATACATACTTTTGTTTTTATATAAGGTACTAACTTCTTGATATAGGTCAATCTTTTTTTCCACCACATTAACCTCCATGATGAACTGATAAAGTGTTCATTTTATTGAACATTGGTCAAATTCGGATGTACTATATGTCACATACGTGGGGAATTGTGGTCGGAGTTGGTACGGGTTGTCATTTCAGTCTGTAACTCCGACAACAAAAGTGAGCGCGCCGAATCAACCTAACTAGGAAGCTTTGACTGTCATAAAGTCTAATGTAACTCCTCGTGATAAATGGTTTTTACCTACCCGACATTACACAATTTTTTTTAACGGAATTCGAAGACCAATCATTATGTCATTGCTCTGTATATGAAATAAGTCATCAATCGTTTGCTCATATAGTCACTGTGTTGAAATGGACGGATACTATTCTAAGGCCAGTAGCTACTAGTGTCTTGAAACAGCGCTGCAAACTTCCACAATACGATCATCAAAGTACAATAAGCGCAGGAAAAAAATATCGTAACATATTAAGGTCCAAGTCGAAGGAATTTTATTAAACCGTTGGTTTACGTTGTTTCTGAAATCTTCTGGTGATTTTTCGTCACTGAATTTTACGAGTATTCCTTTCTAAAAGTGTCAATATAATTAAATCAACTGAACTTTTTTTATATAGTTAAATGTGTGCGTTATATTTGCAAATAGCAGTTAGCATAAAGTCAAAATGATTTCGGTGAAGGAATGCATAAAACACGTATACAGTTACATGTTATTACATTTGTATTACAATTATTATACCATTAGCATGGACTATCAATTGTTTTTTACGACTTATTCCAGAATCATATGCAATACTAAATATACAGATTTGTGTTGAGCAGTTCTGATGTTAATAACTTGTTATGAATAGTGAGTTGTGTCGCTACACATAACGCAAAATTTAACGAGATAGCTGAACAATAATCAGCATCTAGTGCTTTGAATGCTAGGCCTAAGCTTGCAACAGTTTTTCACATTAGCAAAGCGCCGATAATTTTTTAGTACAAAGTATTCGGTAGCTTCTCATAACAGTTTATCCAAAACTTGTATTAAAGTCAAATAACCAAAACCGAAAACCAAAACATTTGGAATGTTTCGACAAATAGCGAACGCGTCTCACATTTTACAATAGCCTGAAATGAAACTATATATGAAACTTTATAATTTATTTAATCGTTGTAATGGATAGTCTTGATGAAACAAATTAAACGTAAAAGCCTTTAGAAAATGGAAAAACATAAGCTGCCGAATTTTAACGCGTATTCATGAATTACAAGTGATTAAATCACACTTTACAACTGTAAAGCTAAATCCCCCTCCCAAAAAAAAACACAAAAAAAACGCGTGACCTTAAAAAAGCTATCACAACGTTGATATTACAATAATCTCGGTGTTAAAATGACATTTTCACAGATTGTGAAATGTATTTAAGTTTGTCATTAAATGCATTAAATTGATAAAAATAAATATTTCAACTAAATAGCTCAAATAAAAACAATACTGCCATTTAAAGAAATGAAATTAAGTATAAGTCATAAGCTTGGCTCGAACCACTACCCATTGGAGTGAAAGTCTAGCACTTAACCAACTCGGCCATCTATGCTCATTCAGTGAGCGGTGTATTTAATACGTTAAATAAGCCATCCTCGAAGTGTCAAAAACATAAAGACAAAAACAGAAACTCTACAAATTATTCAATCGTTTCGCATTTGTAACGCTTTTTACTTTTCGTCTTTTTAAATTGTAAAATGATGCATAGTTTGGATATCAAGCAAAGCATGTATCATACTTCACAACATCTTAAGTTTTGACTTCCAAATTGCATATTCCCTTATTCTAGTTGTAATTCATCTAAATTGGTCACATACATTTTCTCTCAATGCGTCCCTTTAGAATTTTTAAAAGGTTTACATTTTCGTTTTATTCGTGGATTGACATAATCATGAAGTACATTTTATTTCTGTAAAATTATTAAAAAAAATAATATAACGGTAATAGGTTTATACACATGAATAAGATATGATTCAAAACTTTGAACAGAGGAGCGTTATTCATAAGAAAACATACGCGTTCAACAAACATTTCTAGAAATGATGGTAGGATGATCGGTAAATATTTGTTCGTAAAGTTTAACTAAATTTGAGTGGTGTCACACTTCAAATCGCTTTGCTATTTATCTTTTTTTATATATTAGTGTTAATATTTTAATCATAATTTATAACTTGCAATATAAGATAACTTTATGTTCCTCATCAACAAATAGTTTTAATCGGGTTAGTTTAAACAAACACATCCGTTTTTTTACGTCTTAGACACTATCTCGATAACACCTCACACATTGAGATTGTTTAATGTAACAAACTTACTATTCACAAGGCGAGGAGTGCCCAATATTATCCGATAGCCAACGCTGCTTTAATGTTAGGCCTTGATCCTAACCATTCATGCGTTTCATTAACGACACGACAAGCGTCTTTGTTTACATAATATCTGGTAGCTAATGCAAATCTTTGTAATTTGATACAGATTGTATCTAGAACTTTTGTTTAAGTTTGCTGACGACAAACACCCAAAAACGAAACATTTGGTATTTACAGAAAATTAGTCAACGTGTCTCGTATTGTGACTATAAAAACTAAATGACCACAGACTTATATAAATTTGAAATTCTTAACTCAACGCATTCTGAATCTTGATAATATATATAACATTAGTGCAAATGTGATTTGAGATACAGTAGATTGCATTAGAAAGGATATTAAGTCGAAAAGTTGTAATTTTAATAGTATATGTTTTTTATTAACATTCATTGCAATTTTAAATGGAGTTGACTGACAAATTACTGACAAATCGCGGATAAATTCGGAAAACTACGAACAATGAAATGATTATGTACATCATTTGATAAAGGTAAGGTTATATTAGCTATTGTTTTTGTTTGTGTATTGTTTCTCCAAATATATTTAGGTAAATATAATTTATTGATGGATCTTTGAAAAGCAATAGTTGAAATAGTTGAATGTCGATGTAAGGAATCACACACATAGCAAATGCCCTTCTATGTGATTTCCTCATAATGCAACTTATTAATGAAAACAAATCTTAACAATTGATACCCACATTTTAGGGACTACAAAATGTATTAGTCTAAAAACAAAAATGTTTTAGTTCGACTCTTCACTGCATAATCCGAGCTATACAACTCACCCAAATATCGGCGTTAGTGTCTGCGTAATGCTCTGTTAAAAGTAAACGTAGAAAACAACCATATTACTGTTTCTGCATACATAGAGGTTGATTTTACGAGCAAGTTACTTTAGTTTTGCGCAATATTTCACAGGGGAATAATTTCGAAATAAAACATGCTCTGTACACTACTCCTTCTCATGTCAATGTCCTCGGTGCTTCATTTTAACATGATTGGATTAAACAATACGGAAATGTTGTTCCTGATATATTCAGGTTGGAAAAAATGAAAGACGAACATGATACGAACAAAAGAGCGGTAGATTGTGTGCCGCATATACCGGCATTGCCTTTTGAAACAGGAACAAGGTTTGAGTTTTGAGATTGATCCATGCAAGCATGACTGTCAATTACAATGCATTTTGTCTGAAGCAAATCATGGGAAAACAACGAATACACTATTACGTTGAGAAGATAGTATGCACCTGCTTGTTTGTGCGGTAGATTCTATCCCACTTAATTGATTATTAGTAGAAGCCCAATAAAACAATACTTGCTGTACAAAAATATATCTATGATTAAAAAAAATGTGTATTTGTTTATCGCCTTGATTTTTTTCATGTATTTAAAAATTAATACATAATCATTTTGAAATGCTATGTTTTATTTACACAATTGAAACGAACAGATAGTATGCAAAAATATATTTATTTTTTTATATTGTGCATATTTCACAAAACTTCATTATTTTTAAAGTATACTGATATGTTTTTTTAAGGTACGTGTTCCCAGTTCGAAACTCAATCATGTTTTTCGAAGAGCTCGTTTTAATTTGGATCCATCGAGACCTTCGAACAAGAGACGCGATCGACACGTGGTCACACGCTTGCAGGTCAAACACAATATAATTATCTTCATTTATGAAATTAATAAAACATCTCCATTATTAGGCGTTTCCAATACACTTATTAGTGCGTGAAAAACATTTGTATTTAAAATGGATTAGGAATTATTGCACGTATACTTATTCGAACTTACACCGTGCTAGTAATGTAGACTAAGACGTGCTCTGCCAGATTGTGGTCTGGATGATTGTGCAGACACATAGTTATTTATTTATTATCAATTCATTATTAATAAACTTATGTTTGTCTTAACTATTGATTTTTTTAATGTATGTATTCCCCATTGACGGACTGAGAGACACACCCGCAAATTGTGAGTAAAAGGGACCTTTTCACAGATTTGACATGTATTGAAGTTTGTCATTAAATAATTTATATTGATAAATGTTAACATTGAATCTAAAAAGCTCCAGTAAAAAACAAGAAAAAAATTAAAGAAAGAAAAATGAAACCCTAAACTGGACTCGAACCACTGACACCTGGAGTAAAAGTCTAACGCTTAGACGACTCGGCCATTTGTGCTCATACAATGGGTTATGTATTTTATACTTTATATAAGCAAGCCTCGTAAAGTCACAAAATATAACGACAACAACAGAACGCTCCAAATTATTCAATCGATTCGCGTTGAAACTCTTTATAATTTTCAGGTTTTTAAATCGTCAAAAGATGCCTATAATGGCTTTTTTAGAGCATGGTAAATGTTCAGTATTACTATTTCCTCACAAATATCATAACTACAACGAAAATAAGCGAATCTGAAATACTTTGTTTGTAAATATTAAGATACATTTTTTATTGTACTATCTGCTAATAAGACACTTTATAAAACAGGTCAGTTCTGTGTTGTTAAGAAAACACAATATGTTGAAGTTGCGTTTTGTTTAGTCCAACAAATTACAGCGACGCGTTCAAAGTTTATAAAAATGAAAATTTAAAAAAAATCACAGATTAACAAAATGTATGCATTCTACTTTAAAATGAGCAATTAAAATCCTGAAGAAGCATAATGTAAATGTAATGTTTTAAATCATCGTCGAAATCGTGAAAAAAGTTTTTCATAAACAGTCAAGCAAACAAGTGTATTACAAATAAAACGTTAGCATTAATATTCAAATCAAAAAGTCTGCATTTGGCGTTTTTAAA
Organism: Dreissena polymorpha; assembly: GCF_020536995.1. Taxonomy (NCBI): domain Eukaryota; kingdom Metazoa; phylum Mollusca; class Bivalvia; order Myida; family Dreissenidae; genus Dreissena; species Dreissena polymorpha. The sequence continues at coordinate 19,831,194 of NC_068359.1, read as the reverse complement.
TGGATTTTGGCTTTTTTTTTCATTTTGTCATTCAATGAATTATCTTGACGGACGGTAATAAAATGATTGAACTCAAGTTCTTGTATTAGAACCAGAAACATTTTTAACTTAAAAATGGTAACTCCACCATGATATGCACCGAGGTTGGGCATATTCAGTCCACCGCCTTATCCAGTTATATCGCTTATAAAGAATTTTAGCTATTTTAAGTGATCCTCATATAAAGACAATTTTAAAAGAACGCAACAAAAACACTCCAATATTATTACGACCTTTTTAGCGCTTTATAATGTTATCAAATTAAATAATGATGAATCATTAAAAACAGTTTTTAACAGTATAGGGCTGTTTATGTAGTTCTATTTTATTTTTTGGAATATGTCACGAAAAGTTGAAAACATCTCAATTTGTTACTTCGTCAGAATGGCCTTTGAAGGATACCGTCTGTCGGGATGATTATTTAATAACTTGTTTTCAGATTTAAAATAAATGAAAGAACACAGCGAAAATATTGACGTTGATGAGATTGACAATATTTTTCGTTCATGAGTAATCGTAATAAGCTTGTTTAAACCCTATTTATGTTTGCTCGATTGCATTTAAAGTACATACTACTAAATTGTAACGCTCTCGAGTCCGTATTCTGGGCCTTGAACCAGTACTTGATGTATTAGATGTTTAAAAGATGCTCCCATAGTGGGGATTGAACCCGTGACATCCCGGTCGCTAGGCGGACACCCTATCCATTACACCACGGATAACTGTATGGACAAATAAAACAGTGTAATGAAAGTAGAAAACGAAGAATATGGAGTGCATATGCCGTTTTGGTTATATTTTGTGACAATTCGTTAATAAGCTATACTAAGTATAACATGCTTCACTGCATCTCATAGCCTGGATGACCGAGTGATTAAGACGATAGCTTGTTAACAAGAAGTAAAGTTGTTCGAGTCAAAATGGTGTAAACTGTTTTTTTGTTGTTTTCCTTGGTAAATTGAATTATTGTTTTAACCTGGATCTATTTAGCATCGAAGTTTAACTTCATCAATTTAAAGCATTGATTACGAATTCAAAAATATACGTTTACATGTCCCAATAAAGCATAGTAAGACGTGCACTCGTATACATACGTTAAATGCATGTAAACAACACCAACATAAACAAGCAATATCTTTTTAAAATGATGTTCACGTCTAGACGGATTAACAGTTACTATTTTTTCCTTCGTAAATTAAATTTGTGTTTTAACCTGGATCTATTTAGAATTACGAATTCAAAATATACTTTAACAAGTCCCAATAAAGCATAGTAAGACGTGCACTCGTATACATGAAGTAAAATGCATGTAAACTACACCACCATAAAACTTATAGTTGTAAACGACTATGATTAGTTTGTTTACAAGAAATTAAAATAAGCAGTGGCTATAAATAAATTAATGCGAGTGCCTATGCTTTCAATAATCACATAAGAATACGGTAAGCGTATATTTATAACAATTGAAATGAATAATAAATAACCAAACGCAATGCTGATTTATTAGTTTTACATCCAGATTCCAAGGCACTTCCCAGCATTGTCTATCCGGCTATCGGACGTACTTGATGATATTGGGGTAGGAAACTGCACTGAAATGGCGCGGAGAGTAACATACTTGCGGAGGGAGCGCATGAATACGCTTTCTGCACATATTAGTTTCGGTAGTCAATCGGCAGGAACCACTACTCCCGGTCTCAATTCGGATATTTATTTGCTACAGAGTTATAACCATACGAACATTATGACAGACTGGAGAGACTTGAAGGCTAGGATGCTACAGGTTATCAGGCAAGATACACCAGAGCCGGAGACACTACTGTGTGATGACAGGTGTGTGAGGAAAGATTCTGTGACAGTATTGTTCAGTTCAGAACAATTGAAAAAGGAAATAGAGCATATAAAGAGAGAACCCACCCTTCTCTGTGGATGGAACATAACCTCATGCATCTAATATTACTATGTTTACAAGTACTAAGGAAATGGCTGCGACTTGGAAGCCTCTCTCATTATATCATAGAAGGAGTGAACTTATTTGATGGAAAACTGTCTGTGGTGCAGCAGAGACGCCTTTTACTGTACGTGGACTACTTGATTAACAACAACTTGCACGATTTATTTCATATAGATATAGATAAATAAGGATATCTGTTACAATTGTGTGGTATACGGCACATCGGACAAGCTGGCGGAGTAATGAGACGTATATGCGTAAATAGCAGTATCAGTTTAATGCTGACGTTTGAGCGCTTTGTGAGGTTTATGTACATAAGAGGTATAACATAATTATTATGTACACAATCCAAATGCATTCTTCGAGTAAAATTTAAATCCAAATTACGCACTTGTTTTGAATATTCCAGGAATGCCCAATTGAAAAAAGTTGCTTTAGAATTTATCAATCACCTGTTCGCATTACACAATTCGATTCAATCATCCAAGTGTTTGCGACTACGAAACCATGTTTTCAGCGTAATAATAAGGCGTTTCCAATATTCTTTAAACATGGATGTAGCTCTTAGTAGCTAAAAGTTGGCTTCTGTACTATACTGTTGTGGGCATCTTCAAGCGGCTGTTAGAGTGCTACAAGATGCGGAGAAGATGTATCACAGCAAGGTAAAGACTGTGTGTGGATGTAGACATATATAAGGATCGTGATCTCCATGTGTTTGCTAACATAATATCAGATAACTATGAAAACCGATTCTTTGAACCACCATTCGCATTCTGTGTCAAGTTTGTTAGAGAAGAATCGTACTGCGCTCCATGCATACTGTGGTTTGAAATGAATCGCGGTATGACTGAAGAGGAAGTTGCACAGAGAGATTATTTAGATAAACAGTGGATGGACTGTGCTGAGGTGGCTGCTCTTCCTTTCCTTCACTATCTACAGTTCCTATCGTATGGAGGACTCGGTGAACGCGACAAACAGCTTCATGCATTAGGAATACTCGAGTATTATGTACGTGATCCAAGAAATAGGATCAACATGTATCACATTGAGACAGCGCTCAATTTGCTTGGTCATTGCTATGAAATGGAAGGAGACTATGAAGGGGCGTTAGATTGTAACGAGGAATCGTTGAGTTATTACAATACGAACAATGCTGCCAACTGTCATTTGCAGCGTGTGCTAAGTTATTAACAATGCAAATGACAACTTGTAAAAGTACAAAATACCTTATACATGTACAAGTATATTTTAAGATACACACGTTGTTGTCTGCTAGTGCTCTAAGTTTAAGATTTTAATTGTATGTAATATTAAGCAGCACATTTCCCAGACCTATAATTAGTGCATAGGTATGGCAAAATATTAAAATGGTACAAGGTATTCTATTTCGTTTTCATTAGTGTGGAATATTAGCGTTTCGAGACGTTGCTATGGGTACTAATAATTTAGTGCATATTTACCGAATGTAGCAAGTTCAAGAAAACCCGAACCACTAGATTTCGTATTTTCATGCCAAACATACAATCTTATATGGGACTCAAGTAATTAACTCAATATTTTGTATCTAAAGAAATAAAATGAAAAGCACGATTTACATTTAAAAGCAAAAGCCGATAAAAATAACGTTCCTCGTGCGTGTAAACACAAGCGATAAATGCTCTGAGCGTGACGGCTTTATCCGGGAGTGCTGAAATGAAGCTTAATTTACTTGTCGAGTGTTTGATTTCGACAATGCCATTAAATGATGAGATAAGACATGAACTGATCTCATGTGTCGTATACAGCGTTAAAATATTAAGTATGTATATTATAAACGTAAAGATCAGACGGCAAAAGCAGACTCAACCATGATGCATGTATAGAATATGTTATGTTGTAGTTTGTACTGAGGAACATAAAATTTAGTTGAACAATGTAAGATCTTCTAATGTTGTTGTTATTTTTGTTGTTGTAGACGTAATAATAATAATAGTAGTAGTAGTAGTAGTACTAGAAGTATAAGATGAAGAAGAAGTAGTAGTATAACTTGTAGCTATATTACTATAATCAGAGCTAGTAGTTTTAGTTATGTTAGTAGTAGTATATTTACAATAATCATAATCACAAAAGCTTTCTCTCAGCAACATCAATTTTCCAGTGTATGTTACTTTTTATTCAAGAATAAAAAAGAATGTATGCAATTTCAAAACATGTGTTAGTCATATTTCCATAATAGCATTAACATTTTTATATCAGAAATCTAGTTTAAACAATCTTGATACAGGTCCACTAGATGATGTTTTATGCCAAATATCTATGCTCTATAGCTTTTTTTAAGTTCTCTCCATATAGATATATAGTGCAAACACATTTGCCCCAGGAGTGGGGCAAATTGTTAAACCATGGGCATAATTTTAACAATCTTGATAGAGGTCCACTAGATATTCTTTCATGCCAAATTGCTCTTGGCCTCGTTGTGTGGGAGAAAAAAATGTTTAACGTTTTTACTATAAACATATCAGAAAAACACATTTTGCCCCCTGGCTTGCTCAAATTTTAACCCCAGGGGCATTATTTTAAAATCTTGGTAGAGATAAACCAAACAAGGTTTCATGCCTAATATATAAGCTCTAGGCCTTGCGGTTTCAGAGAAGAAAATGTTGGAAGTCTTCGGAAGATGTTATTTAAGTGAAACTTTTTACATACGACGCACAACTGACCGGTCACTTTGTGCTCAGGTGAGCTAAGAATGGTAAATAAAATATAAACAAGAAAAATCTACTTTACACATGCATTAGTGTTCGGTGAAATAGTTTCTGTTAAGCTCCTGCAATTACGCATAAACAAAATATCTTTTGCGATATTATTACTAAATATATGTTGAATGAAACATGTTGGAAAGGAAAGCAAATATTTAGTTCATTTTTTACAAGAACAATTTTTATGTGATGATTTTGCAACAAATTTACTACTTCTTTTATTGATATTTAAGGTGTAAACATGCATATTAAAAGTGGCCATTAACACAAATAAAAAACAATGTGTCCAAAAACAATAACGAAATATTAAGATATTTGAACATAGGAGGAATTTTAATTTGCTTCTGCAGACTATATATTATGGTTTTTTTCATAAACCAAGTAAGTGAAGAGAACTACTGCTGGCACATCTTCTAGACAATGGATCTTCTTACTTCAGTTACATAAAAACAAAGTATCTTCGGATACCTTGCCAAAACATTTTATTCATGTTTAAAATATGTTTAATTATGAAACTCTAGAGACATTATCAATCAATATAAAACAGTGTTGGCACATTCTCAAAGCCAACACTTACAAGTATCCACGTCTTTGCTGTTTCACTGTAATCCTTTGACTTCTATGTTGGCATATATCTTATCTACATTAGAAGTTCCTAGTTTCCTTCCATTTCCTTGCTATAGTGTGAAGATGTAATTTGTTTATCCAAGAAATCCAAAAGAGACTAATATTCCCAATATCCTGACTATACAGTAATAGTGTCATTATGTCTATTAGTGATTCCTAGTATCCTTCTATCTTGGTTTCACGTTTTCCATTATTCTATCTTTTGGTTTTTCATACTTTAACATCAAGTTAAATATGTCCTTGCAATGTGGCGCTTACTTGTCACCTTCTGGCTGCAGCATATATTCTGTCATCATTGTTAGTTGGTAAATTAGGCGTTGATGTATCTCATTTACTGTGAATTCGAGTATTGGTCTGCTTCTGTATTTTCATTTTATTTGTATTCTGCTTTAACTATGTTGGGTCAGGCTTTTAATTCCTGTCGGCGGAATGACATATCAGCATCCTCCTGCATCATGTACACTCAGTGACCCTGTGATTATCATTCTTTCATCCTCCTCCTGTGATTATCCTCCTTGCATCCTCCTCCTGTGATTATCATTCGTGCATCCTCCTTCTGTGATAACCCTCCTTGCATCCTCCTCCTGCGATTATCCTCCTTGCATCCTCCTCCTATGATTATCCTTCTTGCATCCTCCTCCTGTAATTATACTCCTTGCATCCTCTTCCTGTGATTATCCTTCTTGCATCCCCCTCCTGTGATTATCCTCCTTGCATCCTCCTCCTGCGATTATCCTTCTTGCATCCCCCTCCTGTGATTATCCTCCTTGCATCCTCCTCCTGTGATTATCCTTCTTGCATCCCCCTCCTGTGATTATCCTCCTTGCATCCTCCTCCTGTGATTATCCTTCTTGCATCCCCCTCCTGTGATTATCCTCCTTGCATCCTCCTCCTGTGATTATCCTTCATGCATCCGCCTCCTGTGATTATCCTCCTTGCATCCTCCTGTGATTATCCTCCTTGCATCCTCCTGTGATTATCCTCCTTGCATCCTCCTCCTGTGATTATCCTCCTTGCATCCTCTTCCTGTGATTATCCTCCTTGCATCCTCCTCCTGTGATTATCCTTCATGCATCCGCCTCCTGTGATTATCCTCCTTGCATCCTCCTCCTGTGATTATCCTTCTTGCATCCTTCTGTGATTATCCTCCTTGCATTTTATTTCACCCATTTAGCAGTTGAAACTGAATGTGTAAATCAACAAGTAACATTGAATCCAAAGACAAAACTATAAACTGCATGTTAAACACAGCAACAATACCTCCTTTTCTCCTTTTTTTCTCAGGAAAACAACATCTTCAGCATCGCTTCGTTTCCATCTATTCAGCTGTTTCAACAGATCAAACACACAATACATGTACGAGTACAATATGACGATTACAACAGACTTGCATTTACATCACAGCAGCCACAATTATTTTAGGCTTGTTGTAATGAAGTGCAAATCTGCTTATTGATCACTTCCACATTCACTGAAATTCAATCTGAACACACACAGAAGTGTTGTTTTCATTGTTGAGTGTCGTACATCATTCATTTGCCAAAAGCTATGCATCACTCAAAGTGATTGAACATTTGAAACAACTGCATCGCAATGGGCATTCACAATCTTCATCCACCATTGGTTCACTGTAGTTTTAATGGTGCAGAAGAAAAAATGTCAGTACTTTAACAAGGGGTCAGGGGACATGGGTCGCTCACAATGCAAATTTTGGAAAAGAAAGATGTTCACTATATACATTTAAGGAACACACATTGGTCTCAGGGCAGGGTATATTTTAACTACTGAGGCATTATTTAAAGAAACATTCTTTATGTCTACTGGACAATGTTTTATACAAAATATACATGCTTTAGGCCTTAGGGCTATGGAGAATTTTTGAATATTTGCAATTGACATATTGGAAAAACACATTTGCTCCCAGCGTGGGGCTAATTTTTACCCCTAGAGCATCATTGGAACTTGGTAGAGGTCCACTAGACAATGTTGATTTCACAGTAAGTAACACAATCATACACTTACAAAGCCTTCAAGATTTGTTTCATTGTCTATGCTTGTCTGTTTTATTTTCTCTGCCTTTCGCATATGGAAAAAACCTCTTGCTTGTTGGTGCTGGGGTAACATTTTCTGTTTCCATTACATGACTTCAAAGACGCCACTCCATTTCGTCAATGTTTGACACCCCTTCGTTAACCAATTCGTTTATCTTATTAACAAGTCCCCGGTCAATATTTTTAATCAGGCCTGAAGACTGAATAGTAAATATAAACCGATAAATATATAAACACAAAATGACAATATATTAGTTGCCCACCTTAGACCTTAAGTGTATAGTGCAGGTAGGGTGGAACAAAATTTGATCCAAGGGACATTTGAACAATCATGGTAAAGGTCCACCAGACGGTGTTTCATGCCAACTAGGCATGCTCTAGGCCTTGCGGTTTCGGGACACATAGCATTTTTACAGTTGGTATTAAGTATATATGGTTATTCAAAAATTGTATCGTATTGCAGATCAGTCCTGGTTCAATGAAGTGGGACCTATGTTTTTCAATGGACTGGAACCATTTTCAAACTTAACCAATATATCATTAAACAAACATTTTCACTGAGAAATCTCTTTTTTTTCATTATTTAATTTGTTCACAAGGCATATAGTGATAAAGGACAATGCACGAAGCCCAACAGATAAGGGTCTCAATCACATAAGCTCTCCATGAGCATTTAAGTGCACAGATAAGCTTAAAAGGGCAATAAACTAAAATATATATCAACTTACTGAATGCCATTTGCAAGCCTGATACCAACAGGGCTTGAATTACTTTTTTTTTTCAACTCGCAAAAAATTGCTAGTTGTTAATATTTCAACTCGCATTTTTTATTTCCAACTCGCAATACAAGTTTTCATAATAATGCATCCTTTGGTTGATAAAAAGTGATTGGCGATGTTCACTAAGCACTGAAAGGATGGACCTATGTTTATTTTAACTAAAAACTTCAAAGCAACATTGTAACACAATTGAGTGTAAAGAGTATTTTTTTTTATATCAGTTATATCATCCAAAGTTAATGCCTCGGTCCATATGGGGCGACATCTGGCCTTTTGCTACTGTTGCCACTGATCCACCACCTATTCACAGCTCTGCGTGGCTGGAACCCCTCATTATCTCTGATAGAGATTCGCATTAATTGGTCCATCCTTTCAGTGCTTAGTGAACATCGCCAATCACTTTTTATCCTTTTCATAACAGAAAAGCATCTTTCACACTCAGCATTGCTGAGGGGGTAGAGACCAATCAGATGAATCGCAGAACATCTTACACACATTGCCGTCTTGGTCTCTCTCCGTGTTCAAAGTTATTTTTAGCTCGTCTTCCCATTTCTTAACTGTTTTGGCATTTCTTTTTATCTGGTTCGGCCTCGGCTTTTTTGTCTTCCACAGAGGAGACGGAGGAATTCGCCACAAAAAAGCTAGTTATTTTTTTAGTAGACGACATTTTTGAGTTTTTAAATCGTCTGCTAAACGTGTTCCGTCTATTTATAAGAATGAGGAATTAACGAAATGAGCTTCGTTTTAAAAAAAACTTCATACTGAATAACTATCGCCAATTTTCACTTAAGAAGGGAATAACATACTTTCAATTGCAATAATATAATTTTCAATGTTCTTTACTAACTATATCGGCAGAAAGATACAGTGCAGAGCGTAAATATATTTTAAAAAATATTTCGTAAAATTATTTCTGCTAGAACGGAAGTAACCGCTGAAATACATTATGCAAATTAGGGTAATTCCAATTTTCAGATCTATTTTTAGATCGAAACTAGACGGGGTTTAATTATTTTCGTACTTGGTCGGAAGACTTTCGATCGGCGAACAAATCTTGTATTTAATCCAAGATCTTTAAGCACCTTGTTTGTTTTTTCCCCAACTCGCAAAAAATGGCGAGTATCTAAATGTTGCACTCGCATTTTAGACGTGTTTTTTAAAATGTACTCGCAAATGGCCTGTTTGCGAGTGCTTAATTCGAGCCCTGACCAAATTGTTAACACACAAGAAATTTTAAATTTATATTTAAGTAGCGTCTCAAACATAAACACAAGGGTTCTGATGGAGTTCTAGTTCATTAAAAATTTGGGCCATACAAAGTTGGTTTAATTGATGTGTTGCCTTCTTATGAGTACTGCCAATCTATATCTGTGAACCACATTGTAGTATGCTAAATTCCGTACTTATACATAAGTTGGGCAATGTTATTTTGTCATAATAACAAAACGCTAGTCAATAAATAATAAGAACTAATGTCAATTTCAAATGTTTTGAAATATACTTGATGGAAAGGTATATTACCGGTAATACAGATTTTCATCACAATGCTTACAATGCCTGTTTCGTGATGCTTGTGCTTTTCCAGGTCTGGTACACACATGAAGTAGCAGCATGAATACACTCCTGATTCAAAAACAAACAAGAACATATAAAGAAATTGATTATGTTTAAACTCTTACCGTATGTTTGCTACATAACAAGCTATTATCTACTTAATGAAAAGGATGGTTTATGTCTATAACTGAATTATAGTTAAGAGTAATAATGTTTTGATAAAATAAATAAGCCTCGGTAACAAAAAAAGTTAATGATATATATATTTCTTCTAACTATAAATCTATACTTCACACCGAAAGATATTTGCAGTTGGAATTTCCGCCAAAATATTAGATAGCCTTTGCCAAGTTTAGATACTCCAATCACAAATTAACTATTGAAATTGGTAGGCAGTTGCATGTTGCATATAATTTGAGAATTTTTAATTTTTGTTCTAACGAGAAAATTGATATATTATTGATTGTGAATACCATGCGTTTTTTCAATGTAGTAAATATGACGTTGTCCATAGATAATTTCTATACAACTGGTATATGGGTGGAAATACTATACATGAGTTTTATAATCTGATGAGCAAAACAGATAATGAAACACTATTTAAATTGTGTTTGTATGTGTATCATCTTTTTAATAAAATTGAATAAGCTGATTTATTTTAAATGTAACATTAAGTCATGAACACATTATAATATGTTGACATATTTTAGTATTAAGATTAGGTGTTCGAAACTACAAACATGTGTTATATTTGGTATCAAATACTGTGTATTTTTGGCCAACGGCCTTTATTTACTTAATAAACTGAGTTGAGATGAAAGCGCCTTACCCAGATTTAAACTCGGCCACGAAACGGTAAAGATGAATATACTGACCAAGTTTCAGCAAGGTAGAGTATTAAATATTGCTATTAAAGTGGCTATATGACATGGACCTTATGGGTGGAACCAACAGTGAACTTCAAGACTAAATTTGTGAATATGAATATATGAAGTATATTGAAGGCTGGTGACCTAAAACACAAATAAAGCATGTGATTTTTCTAGCTCTTGTCATTGTGCATGTTAATATATAAAGTATATTGAAGTCTGGTGACCTAAAACACAAATAAAGCATGTATTTTGTCTTACTCTTGTCATTCTGCATGTGAATAAATAAAGTATATTGACTTCTGCCACCGTGAAACACAATTAAAGTATGTGTTTTGTCTAGCTCCTGTCATTGTGCATGTGAATAAATGAAGTATATTGAAGCCTGGTGACATAAAACACAAATAAAGCCTGTGTTTTTTTTCTAGCTCTTGTCATTGTGCATGTGAATAAATGAAGTATATTGATTCTGCCACCGTGAAACACAATTAAAGTATGTGTTTTGTCTAGCTCTTGTCATTGTTCATGTGAATAAATGCAGTATATCGAAGGCTGGTGACATAAAACACAAATAAAGCATGTGTTTTTTTCTAGCTCTTGTCATTGTGCATGTGAATAAATGAAGTACATTGACTGCTGCCACCATGAAACACATGGTGATTTCGGTATTTCTACACACCGAATGAGACATAATTAACGCACATGTTTAAAGAAATTGTATCATTCTTGATATGAATAAATGTATTTTGACTGCTGGTGACCTACCGGTACTTCTTTTCCCAAACCCTTTGCTGCTGTAGCCAACAGCATATCTCGTATTTGTTTCTACTTCGTGATTACGAGTGCTTTCAATGCATTCTTGAAGTGATCCAAAAATCACGGTCACATCCTCGGCCATTTTGTATTGGAACAGTTTTCGGTAACTCGCAAGGCAGAGAACGATTTGTGGTACACAATTAACTCTTGTCATCTACCATCCTAACTCTTTACAAATAGGGTCTACGATTTATCCCAGCCGATATTGTTAATTTTAATCTATAAACAACTCTTGTTTTCACACACGTTTTACTTACTGACATAACAAAGTAAAACATCTATCCTGGTGTGGTGTATTTTCGACGATGTAACGATTTTTCAACAAATGGCAATATATATGATGCAAATAAATATGAAAGTCATGAATATTTTCATAAACAAATTTGTTTTAAATAGATTTGTTTAAAAAATTAAATCAAAAAAGTGTTCTACTTGTTTACAAAAGAGAAAAATATATGATACTCACCGGTTGTGTTCTGTGTATCGGGTGGGGTATTTTCGACGGTCGTGTTGCACTAATATTAAATAGTTCCATACTCTTCAACAAAGATAATGGGTATGGTCCAATAAAATAATGAACATATATAAAATAAACTGTATTTAACTAGTTTGAACAGAAATTAACAGCTTTAAGAACTTATTTACAGTTTTATTTATGTCAGCTGTCTATTTTATTAATCTTCAGCAGAACACTTAGTGCAAAGGAAAGAGTCACCCCTCCTTTGTACTTTGATTTGCGTACAAAATGTCAAATGTACCCATCCTTGACACAAATCACAACATCCCCACTTGACAATGCTAATGAATGAAAGCTTTGCGTCAGTGCAAGGGGGATAGAAGAGCTTGCACACAATGCACTTGCTGTACCGAAGTTGGGTAGATCTAATAACCATGTTTATTTTCGTAAAGTTTAATTTGCTTCCATGACGAGTTAAAATTCTCGACACATTTCTTCATCGCCATCCATCTTTTCCATTTTAACGCACTTGATGCAAGCAGGCAATTCTTTGTGAATAGACATTCTTTGATGGACTGACAAAGGAACGACTTATTCATAAAAGAAATTACCCTTTTGACTCAACATCGATTTCCTTTGAACAGTTTTCTTAAATTTAATCCATCAATTGTTCAATAAAACATCGCGTTATTCGAGTAGATTCGACATTTAACGAAATCGTAAATGCAGTCTCACCAGTTTCATTCCAGATTGTTATATCCCAACACAGTTAATCCCATTCATAATCCATCGTAAACACACACACTAATCGTTCGATGCTTAAAAAATACTTAACTGTTAAATAAAAACCATGCAAGTCCGAATTGTTGTTGTCCTTAAATCCAAAGCGTCTAGCTTGTTTCGTCATTTAAATTACGTCACATGAGATACGTCATAAATTGCGTAATCAACAAATGAAAATATAAGTACGGAAAGCTGTTTCCTCATAAATTTTAGTGAAGGACCAACATAGTATGATTGTATGACTCAAAACCTGTGCCCATCTATAATGTAGTATAAAAGTTAGATATATATTATAAACGTTAAATACCCGGCTGAGCCGGGCTGGGCTGTGATAATCTGCCCCAGGTCGCTAAAACCCTCGGACCGTTATGCTTCCTGCTCGGAACTGCTCAGCCGTGTATTATCCTCTTAATAATCCATCGCAAACACACACACTTGTTAACTCGTCCAACGACTGCGTACCCAATGACCTGAATGACGCAATCAGGGGTGAAAGGCCAAAAAAGTAGTCCCTATGTACATGTTCTAAAAATATCTGTGGAATTAACCTTATCTAAAAATATCCGTGGAGAAAACCTTATCTTTTCTGTATGAGTCCTAGTTTGTTCTATAAAATCATTTACCTGTAGAATAAAATTAAAATATCGATTGCAGCTGAAACTGTGCTGTAGAATACTGAATAGATTAATGCCATTATTTAAGCTTTGACGGGAGTCATAAAAAAATCAATTAAGTATAAACGACACGCTTACCTTAATGGCAACTTTAATTCAATGCTAATAACAATAAAGTTACAACGATATATACTTCCAGTGTCTGTTCTTAAGGTGTTATGCATGACAAACACACAATCCGAAAAACGTTTTGGATTCGATCGATGCTTTAAACAAATATTTTACTGTTAATAAACCACCACGTCCATATTGTTGTACCAAAATGTTTTGTCATCGAAATGACGTCACACGAGTACGTCATAAATTGCGTAATCAAGTGATGAAAATAAAATACGGAAAGCTGGTTCGGAAATATATTTTTAAAGAAATAATTGACGACTATGAAAATGGGATAAATCAATTACCAGGTCGGTTCCGAATAAAGCGAAGTTCATTTTGCTCGGCCCGAAAATCTGAATCCATCAACATATTAATGGTTGTTCATTGCTGAAATTAAATACAATTATTGAATATTAAAATTGTTCATGGTTCATATAAATTGTTCATGTTTGAATATTTTGTTCGGTATAATAAAATAATTATTACATGTCTGACAGGGTTACAGTAAATTTGTCAACTTCCGGAAAACTACTGTCAACCTTGGCTTCGCCTCGGTTGATAGTATTTCCTCAAGTTGACAAATTTACTGTCACCCTGTCAGACATGTAATATTTATAAACTGTTTTACTGTGAAATGACGTCATTTTTTCGACACAATGACGCCATTAATCCAGCGAAATTTTCCAGTTAAACTCGTTTACAATCTAAGTTAACAGTGAAAAAAGCAAAAAATAAAAAGAAAATTTGTTGGATTCGATGGAATATCGATTTTAATACACTCATGCTTTTTGTTTATACATTGTACACTTACTAATGTTCTTCTTCTGAAGTGATGGTCCAGCATCATCTTCATCCGGAAAAGGTGTTCAATAGAAACTATCCCGAAGAGGTGGTTTATTAACAGACCCTGAAAATGCAAGCAATGGGATGACAGGACAGACCAGGGCATAGAATGGTTACTAGGACAGGGAATTGTATGACAGGCCAGGGCATGGAATGGTTTCCAGGACAGGGCATTGTATGACAGGCCAGGGCATGGGATGGTTTCCAGGACAGGGATTTGTACGACAGGCCAGGGAATGGAATGGTTACCGGGACAAGGTATTGTTCGAAAAACCATTACTGACCAGGGCATGGAATGGTTACCAGGACAGGGAATTGTATGACTGATCAAGGTATGGGATGGTTACCAGGACATGGTATTGTATGACGGACCAGGGTATGGGTTGTTACCAGGACAGGGTATTGCGTGACAGACCAGGACAGAACAGGGCATGAAATGGTTACAAGAAAAGGGCATTGTATGACGGATCAGGGTATGCGATTGTTACCAGGACAGTGGATTTTATGACCGACCAGGGTATGGAATGGTTACCAGGACAACAAATTATATGACATACTGGGACAGAACAGGGCATAGAGTTGTAACTAGGACAGGAAATTGTATGAAACACCAGGGAAGAAATGGTATACCATGACAGGCAATGATATAACATACCATGGCATGAAAAGGTTACCAGGACTGGGAATTGTATGACAGACCAGGGCATGGAATGGTTACCAGGACAGGACATTGTATGTTCCAGGCATGTAATATATACCAGGACAGGAAAGGCTTCCAGGACAGGGAATTGTATGACAGACCAGGGCATGGAATGGTTACCAGGACAGGGAATTGTATGGCAGAACAGGGCATGGAGTGGTTACCAAGACAGAGATTTGTATGACACATAAGGGCATGAAAGGGTTATCAAGACAGGGAATTGTATTGCAGACCAGGGCATGGAATGGTTACCAGGACAGTGAATTGTATGACAGACCCGGCATGAAATTGTTACCAGGACAGAGACTTGTATGACAAATAAGGGCATGGAATGGTTAGCAAGACAGGGAATTGTATGGCAGACCAGGGCATGGAATGGTTACCAAGACAAGGAATAGTATGAAAGACCATGCATGGATTGCATTGGAATGGTTACCAGGATAGTGATTTTTATAACAGATAAGGGCATGGAATGGTTATTAGGAAGAATTTGTATGACAGGGCATGAAATGGTTACCAGGACAGGGATTTTTATGGCAGACCAGGCATAAAATGGTTACCAGGGCAGGGATTTGTATGAAAGATAAGGGCATGGAATGGTTACCAGGACAGGGAATTGTATGGCAAACCAGGGTAGCATTGTAAACCAGGACAGGGAATAGAATGTCAGACCAGGGCATAGAATAGTAAACCAGGACAGGGAATTTTAATACAGACCAGGTCATGAAATGGTATACCAGGACAGGGAATTGTATTACAGACCAGGGCATGGAATGGTTACCAGGATCGGGAATTTAATGACAGACCAGGCATGGAATGGCTACCAGGACAGGGGTATTGTAAGGCAGACACGACATGGAATGGTTACCAAGACAGGTATTTGTATGACAGATAAGGGCATGGAATGGTTATCAGGACAGGGAATTGTATAGCAAACCAGGCTAGAGATTGTTAACCAGGACAGGGAATTGTATGTCAGACTAGGGCATGGAATGGTATACCAGGACAGGGAATTTTATTACAGACCAGGGCATGGAATGGTATACCAGGACAGGGAATTGTATGACAGATAAGGGCATAGAATGGTTACCAGGACAGGGAATTTAATGACAGACCAGGCATGGAATAGTTACCAGGACAGGAAATTGTATGACAGACCAGGGTATGGAATGGTTACAATGACAGGGAATTGTACAACAGACCAGGGTATGGAATGGTTACCAGGACAGGGAATTGTATGACAGACCAGGACATAATAAAATGGTTACTAGGACAGGGTATTATTAACAGACCAGTACATAACAGGGCATGGAATGGTTACCAGGGCACGGTATTGGGATGGCTATCAGGTTACCAGGACAGGGTATTGTATGACAGACCAGGGCATGGAATGGTTACGAGGACAGGGAATTATTTGACAGACCAGGAGATGGAATAGTTACCAGGACAGAGAATTGTATGACAGACCAGGACAGGGTATTGTATGACAGACTAACCAGGGCATGAACTGGTTTAGGGTTTTGTGTGACGGATCAGGGTATGGAATCATTACCAGGACAGGGAATGTTATGACCGACCGTGGTATGGAATGGTTACCAGGAGTTGGAATTATATGACAGGACAGAACAGGGCATGGCGTTGTAACCAGGACAGGGAATTGTATAAAAGACCATGGCATGAAATGGTTACCAGGACAGGGAATTGTATGACAGAACAGGACATGGAATGGTTACCAGGGCAGGGATTGTAAGACAGACCAGGGCATGGTATGGGTACCAAGACGGGGAATTTTATGACATACCAGGGTATGGAATGAGTACCAGGACAAGGAATTTAATGAAAGAAAAGGCATTGAATGGTTACCAGGACATGGAATTGTATTACAAACAAGGGCCTAGATTGGTTTCCATGATATGAAATAGTATAACAGACCAGGGCATGGAATGGTTACGAGGAAAGGGAATTTTATATTATGACAAGATCAGAAAATGAATTCATTACCAGGACAGACAGTTGTATGACCCACCAGAACATGAATTGGTAACCAGGACAGGGAATTGTAGGACAGACCAGAGCATGGAATCAATACCAAGACAAGGAATTGTATGACAGACCAGTGCATGGAATGGTTACCAGGAAAGGGAACTGTATGGAAAACCAAGACATGGAATGGTTACCAGGATATTGCATTATATGACAGACCACGGTATGGAATGTTTACCAGGACAGGGAATTGTATGACACACCATGGGATTGTTTTCTAATTATATATTGGCTGAATTATAAAATGACAAACATGGTCACCAGGAGCCGGGGCAATTTTCCTTATATGGCTATGGTAAAACTTTGCTTACAATCCTGAAGTCACATTGTTTGTACAATCTTAATGAAACTTGGTCAGAACATGTGTTCTAATAAAATCTGGGCCGAGTTCGAAATGGTTGTGGTCCGTTGAAAAGGCCTCCAGTGATTGGCCTCTTGTATTCGTCACTCGTCAAACTTGGTCAAACAGTTATCACAATACAACTTGAAACTTGTTCATGTCAGTTCCAAAACCAAATTTAAAACAAGAGGGCCAAGATGGCCCTAGTTCGCTCACCTGTGAGGCGTTGGTTTATTCAATCTTTACCAAATGTCAAACTTGACCTAGATATTGTCCAGACAAAACATCCTGGTAAAGTTTCATCATTATGGAACCAAAATTCTGGCCTATGAAGTGTTTTTATTTTTGCAAGATTTGACCTGGTTAACTATATTTTGAGTTGACCCCCTTACCAAACATGAAACTTTGCTTACAAAAATAAATATTATGACCAAGATTCATAAAATCTGAAACAAATTTGTGACCCATAGAGTGTTTGCAAGGATTTTGTATAATATAATGAAAACTTTGACAATCCAACGGCAATCAGGTGAGCTAAAAGTGTGTTTCACCGATCTGAGCCATTTTCCAACTTGTTCGAGAAATCAATAAAACCAATGTATTGGCTAATGTTCACGATGATTAGGCAAAACATGTGACTTCTACAGTGTTCGATCACAAGGTTTCTCTCTAGTCACATAAGAAAAATTGGCCCCCCCCCCCACCGGCAGCCATTTTTTTGACCGATCTGGACCACTTGCAAACTCATCTGACTTATATATAAAACCAATCTTTCACCAAGTTTCATGATGATTGGGCAAATAATTTGACTTCTAGAGTGTTCACATGCTTTTTTTTACTATATACATATAAGAAAACTGCCCCCCCCCCCGGCAGCCATATGTTTTTCAACTGACCGGAACCTTTTTGGAACTCAACTCTCGTATCAAGGAAACAAATGTTTTGACCAAATTTCATGAAAATTGGGCCAAAAATGTAACTTCTAGAGTGTCGCATGTTTTCACTATATACATATAGAGTAAAATGCCCCGCCCACTGGCGGCCATGTTTTTTCACCGACCTGGACCATTTTTGAACTCGCCCGAGATATCAATAAAACCAATGTTTTTACCAAGTTTTGTATGATGATTGGGCAAAAATTGTGAGTTCTAAAGTGTTTACAAGGCTTCTCTATAGCAAAATAAGGAAAACTACCCCGCCCACTGGCGGCCATGTTTTTCATCGGACCGAAAACATTTTGGAACTCAACTCTCGTATCAAGAAAACAAATGTTCTGACCAATTTTCATGAAAATTGGGCCAAACATGTGACTTCTTGAGTGGTCACATGTTTTCACTACATACATATAGAGAAAAATGCCCCGCCCACTGGCGGCCATGTTTTTTCACCGATCTGGACCATTTTCGAACTCTAGTCCAGTCAATCTACACTTTGACCTCAAACTAATTGCAACAGAATTTCTGAGTGCGTTAATATGTTTATTAAAGCATTATATTAATCATATAAAAAGTCTAAAAAAATCCATGTGGGGGAAAGTTGTAAAATTTATGATTGTTAAAAAAAATAATTTGTAAAGATTTTTGTGAACCGTCTCGACTACCGTAGATCTACACACAAATAGGATCGTCTGCATTTGATCGATACGCCGTAGGTTTCGAAAATTTCTTAAAAGCCGGAAAATTGTATATAATAGACTAATTAGAATAAGAAAGGTAAGCCAATCAATATATTTTATTAAATAATTTATATTTTAGCGCATACCGGTTTTAACGGTGCAGAATGTCCTTAAATGAAAATTGTAATTTGTTTTCGAGTTTTCAATTGATGACAATCTTAACAATAATAATAAAAAGAATGTATCGTTTCAAACAGAAGGGTCATTAATTCTTTTTGTGTTTTTGTGTCATATTTCTTCTTCACGTGTCATTATATATTGTTTTTGATTGATAAAGCTATTTTTCTCTATTGAAAAATCGATTTATAGCGGTGGCGAGAATAACAGTAAACTACGGAAGCCTATTCAAGCCATAAAATCTTTTGTTATTTAACTTTTGCTAGAACAAAATTGACAAAACTGGCTCTAAATTATTATAATTAAAAGTTTGAGGGTTTTTGTATTATATGTATACACGTTTTTGTCTTATTTCAGAATGTCCAGTAACAAGGAACGCTTACAGGGAAATGGTGCAGTTCGATAAACGGAGCAAGAAAAAAACAAAGTAAGTCATATTTGACAGACCCGGTCAGTTTGTTCATGTGGATTGTAGAAAATAGTATTGTTATCAATCTGAATGTGGGGCATCAAGATCCAAACTTGATTCATTTATTTTTTTCAAGAACACTGCTTGTTTTGTTTAGCCGACAAAATGTATTAAGAAAAAAAGCGGTCATGCTGTATTGGCTGTTCGGACTCTGGACTTTCAGAGGACATTTCAAGACATCTGTAACAAAGATGATTGGGCTGCTGCCTTTCGTTCACGTTTGGAAATTGTATCCGACTTGCCAGCAGCAGCTGCAGATGCCGTGTACCGTCAAATGTGCAATATCAATTTCAGAACCAATAAGGCAATTCCTGTCTACTTCCAACAAGAACACCTGAAAAAAAGCAAGACATCCTCAGGAAGACCAAGAGACGCTGATGCAGGAGACGCATGAAAACAGTTGACTTTTTAAATAATAATGGGGATAAACAAATAACTATTTATGACTTTACAGACAAAATGAAGAAAATGTGTGGTGATAAAGCTTATAGATCTCAATACAATGAACATAGATTGGACGAATATTTTTAGGAATCTGCGAGTATAAGAGAGATAAAGGGCAAATAAAACATCGAAAAATACTGCAGCGTTAATACTTCATGATGTGCAAAGAGATATGACGATCCTTATAAAAAACAAAATGAAACTTTTTGAAAGCAGCAGCAAAGCTTTTCCGTAATGATTTAAAGACTGCTTATACAGACAAAACTATTGTGTGTATCCAAATCCAGATGTGATTTAATCTGTTGGTATGAGTACACAGTTTATGCCACAAAGAATTGTGCAATTTTTACAAGACTTATTTAGCCAAAGGATTGTTATATATAAGTATGTTCAATAGGACAAGCTATCATGCAGGCAGCCCTTTGCATTTAGGACTAAGTGTTCAGTTGCTCTATCACAATGCTTCAAAGTATCTACCGGTAATTGATATTTTGAATAGTGTGTGCTTCTGTTTTTCTTACTCAGAAGTTTGAAGCAAGTGCTGCAAATGCTAATAACACAGATATAAACAGTTTTCTAACGGACATGTATATACAGTATTTGGCAGACAATGTATATCATAGTCTTAGAACACTTGATTGCCATAATACCTTTCATGGTATGGGTCTGGTTACATGCGTTACCCTGGGGAAACTTTGGTTATACACCTATCAAACAGATCGCAGTCTCAGCTGAGGGACCTATTGCTGCCGGAAAATTGATGTTTATTTTTACAGACAGCCAGAAGGTAAAAAACCACCTGTTACATTCGCAGATTTGTTAAAGGTGACTGACACTGTTCTAAGATTATGTTTCGTTCACAAATGCCGGTACTTGTTATGTATTTACACTACATTATCCTTTGTCAGCAAGCATGCATGCGGGTATGAACAACCTGCTATCGTTACCTTTGATCAGCGGTTGAATTGAAAAGCGGCCCATCTAATATGCAATGAAAACGACACAAGTCTCCTCAAAGGTATTCTCGTGTGATTTGGTGGTTTTTATTGTATTATGACTGACATTGGTTGTATCGGTCAGCTTATGTCAGGCTCAGATTGAAATTAGTAATTTGAGACAGTATTCTGCTTGTAATGAACTTGTACGAGAAGCTTGTTTCTGGTCAAATTGACTTTAATCCGTCTATAGCAATAGGGTTTTAGATGAAATGTACACATCCTTCCAAAATATAAACTAGCGATTTAAAAAAAAAACCAACAGCTGCACTTTGGCTTCAATATTTTGAAATGGTAAACCTTTTAAGAACAAACATATAGCACAGCAGATGTAGGAGTGGATTCGTAAGGAATTGCCACTTGACCCAGCATATATAGGTTGGGCAAAAGTGCAGGACAATGTCAGACCTAATAAAGACCGATATCCAGGTTTCTCCTGAAAACTTTTCAACATAATGTGGTGTGAATGTAAGCAGAATTGTGACTCGAAAAGGTGCACATGTATGAAAACTGGACTCGAATGCTCCACTGCTTGCGGTGAATGTAAGGGTACACGTTGTTCGAACAGCACACAATTCATAAACTCAAAAGCGGAATAGTTGTTGTTGAAAGACATGTATACTAGATTACTAAACTACATAACAAAAGCATTGGCATTTTTGTTTAAACTCGGGATCGGTTTTGAAGAAAACATGCCAAAGAATTAGGTCATTTTCAAGAATGACCCGAGAGGCATACACACTTTCTCCGACGACTATTAGTTTGGATCTATGGTGTTCAAGTCTTATTTATATGGTTGATCAGATATTCTTGTTTACGCTTTTGTGCTGTGTTCTTGTAAATAATACATGTGCATGCTGCAATGTGTTTTTGTAGATATATCATTTTGGTCATTTAATATTCAGAGTTGTACGCTATAAATAGTATGATACCTTTCAAAACGGATAATACATCCAGGAATGTAACAATATTCCAAGTTAGACTGCATGAACTGCACTGACTTGTAAATTAAACAGACTGAGGTTTTATTTTGGGTAATTGGGTATCTCATTTCTATCCACCCCCAAATAAGGTAAACTTGAAAACGAATAATCTTAAATTATAAAGTCTTGTTTTATTACATTCTTTACATATAGTTTTGTCACTGAATTTATCTTATACGTCCCTGAAAACAATAATGACTTAAAGCAGACAATCAAAGTATTGTTATAAAATGAGAAATTACTTATAGTAAGCCAATAATCCTTTTGTAACAATGTGTTCGGGTGCTATATGGAAAATAGACTTAAAGTTCATGCCCACAAAAGGCAGATATTTGCTTTTTCTAAATTAAATATATCGTCTGCCAAAATTTGCAGCAGGTAATAATGAGTTAAAGCAATGATTTAATATATATTTATATATATTTATAAGAGTTCCACGGTCGGAGACATATGCTATGCCCCCCCCCCAACGTGGGTCACTAGGTCAAAGGTCAAGGTCACAGTGACTCGAAACAGTAAAATGGTTTTCGGATGATAACTCAAGAATGCTTACGCCTAGGATCATGAAACTTCATAGGAACATTGATCATGACTGGCATATGACCACTATTGATTTTCAGGTCACTAGGTCAAAGGTCAAGGTCACAGTGAATCGAAATGGTAAAATGGTTTCCAAATGATAACTCGAGAATGCTTACACCTATGATCATGAAACTTCATAGGTTTATTGATCATGACTGGCAGATGACCGCTATTAATTTTCAGGTCACTAGGTCAAAGGTCAAGGTCACAGTGACTCGAAACAGTAAAATTGTTTCCTGATTATAACTCAAGAATGCTTACACCTATGATCATGAAACTTCATAGGTTCATTGATCATGACTGGCAGATGACCGCTATTAATTTTCAGGTCACTAGGTCAAAGGTCAAGGTCACAGTGACTCGAAACAGTAAAATGGTTTCCTGATGATAACTCAAGAATAATTAGGCCTAGGATCATGAAACTTCATAGGTACATTGATCATGACTGGCAGATGACCCCTATTGATTTTCAGGTCACTTGTTTTTTTGTAATTTTCTCCCGTACAGTCACTAACTACAACTGATTTTTTTTTTAATTTCCTCTCATTAGATTCTTCTAGACTTTTGATATGATTAAGAGTGAGGGTTGAAGTATCAAAATCAGTCATCATACTTTCTGTTGCAATTTGTTCGAGATTGAGCTTTTTTTTTGGCTAGATTGACTGGACTATAAATGATTAGATCTACGATTCTAAAACCCATTGTCCGCACATCTTATTTAATTTTAAATAGAAATGCTTTGCGAGAATTAATACAAACTCGGACTTGAAATGTACCAAAAATACTTACGAGTTATAAATTAAATGATTAGTTCCACTTTGAAAACTGTTATATAAGGGTACAAAATGACAGACATACTATCCGCATCTGATCGCCATTTTAAAGACTTTTAAAAGCTGTTGAAATCCGCTTGCAAATAAGTTTAAATAGTTTGTGTAAGTTATGGTAAT
This sequence comes from Dreissena polymorpha, assembly GCF_020536995.1. Classification (NCBI taxonomy): domain Eukaryota; kingdom Metazoa; phylum Mollusca; class Bivalvia; order Myida; family Dreissenidae; genus Dreissena; species Dreissena polymorpha. The sequence continues at coordinate 19,807,613 of NC_068359.1, read as the reverse complement.
GTAAATAAACAACATTCGTTTGTCTTTTGTCGATGAATAAATTTTTTTTCAACAACATACAATTGTCGCCTGCTTTTTCGCGCCTGATACTGCAACTGAAAATTATTATTAAATTGCAAAATAATCATTCTTATAATTTGGGGTTGTATGATTTAATGTAATTTATTTTTTTAATTTTACTTCGAAATATAGTGTGACAAAAATTGGAAAAAAAACGGTTCGGCTGATGGCTAATTTTAATAATTTTCTTCAATTTTGGTTTATAAAGTTGTTATTCTTAAATATTAAGCGACAAAAACATTTCATTAAAACATCTTTAAAAATAAATAATGTATTTCGATATTATATTAGTTGTAAAATTAAAATATAATTTGCCATTAGGAGCGATTACACTACACTAATTTGGTATGTTGTAACTTTCTTCTGTTTACTGTACAGAAAACGGACAATAGCCGTCGAAGATAATAATAATAATAATAATAATAATAATAATAATTATTATTATTATTATTATTATTATTATTATTAAATGCTTTATGGTGGTTAATAGAGAAATATCAGTGAATTAAAACTGAAAATTCATTTTTTCAAACAGTGAAAATCAACAGTGAAAATTGTCGATACTATTCACTGTTTTGATGGGGAAGGACGTCGTTTACATGACGTTACGTATGACGTCATTATTTCAGCAAAATACAAAATTAATTATTTGTAAGCATTAAATAAAAAGAAAATGTGTTGGATTTTGTAGAGTATCGATTTGAATTCACTCGTGATCATAGAAAAATATATTTCTATGATCACTCGTGAATTAAAATCGATAATCCACGAAATCCAACACATATTCTCTATTTATTATTACAGCGCGGAAGACATCAAAGTGAGAACATCCATAGCATTGACCTCAATGAGCGACTTGGACAGCATCTGAAAGACCAAGAACATCAATCAGAAAACAAAAATGAGACTGTACAATTCCCCATAGTGCCAATTGCACTTTACGGTTGCGAAACACGGACTCTTAGAAAAGATGAGGAAAGGCAACTGCTCGTGTTCGAAATGGCACAACTCAGAAAGATACTTGGAATTCGAAGCATGGACACGATGAGAAATAACGACATCGAAAAATCATTCAATCAGACAGATAGTGCAAAGAGTACTTTTACGACATCAGTTTATCAGTCATGTACTCCGGATTGACAAGGACAGGATCGCAAACATTACACTGCACGAAAGAGTGGGCGGGACAACCAATAGCGGACGCCAAAGAACAATATGGGTGTCTGCAGCATTCACAAGAGGAGGATCAGCAATTCCTAACATGGACGGCGCAAGATAGAGATCGATGGCATTTATTGTTAAAGCACGTGAGAGCGGGCCACGTCGACGTGCCATAGCACAGACATATGGCGGAGAAGAAAATAATAATAATAATAATAATATAAATTATCAAGCTAATTTATCGAAGTTGATTGAATGAAGCTAATAAATGATCACTAGATTAATATATATTACGGTTATAGTGACTTATTTAAGCAAAATGACCGAAAACTCAACCCGGAAAACAAAAACTGTACAGTGAGGAGTAGAAACAAAATATTAGCGTCGGTTGTTTTAGTGTAAACAAATAGCTTGTTTACGCTTTATAATCAGTCTTCGGAATCCGGAAAGGGCCAAGTTGAGTGTCGCGTGTCGACCTTCAAGGTCGACACACGACATTCAAGCGACATTCTCTCGACGCTCTCTCGACGCGCGACAAATCAGTCGACAGTCAATATTTGATTGTCGCATATCGCGCTGGGTTTTAGGAAAAAAAAACGCAGAAAATCTTGACTGTCGACTGATTTGTCGCGCGTCGTATTGAGCGTCGAGAGAATGTCGCGAGAATGTCGTGTGTCGACCTTCGAGCGCGACACTCGACATTCTCGCGACATTCTCTCGACGCTCTCTCGACGCGCGACAAATCAGTCGACAGTCAAAATTTGATTGTCGCATATCGCGCTGGGTTTTAGAAAAAAAAACGCAGAAAATCTTGACTGTCGACTGATTTGTCGCGCGTCGTATTGAGCGTCGAGAGAATGTCGACATTCTCGCGACATTCTCTCGACGCACGACAAATCAGTCGACAGTCAATATGATATATTGCGAGAATGTCGCCTGTCGACCTAAAAATCACACGACCTTCTCTCGACGCACGACATTCTCTCGACGCTCAATACGATATATCGAGCCAATATCGCGCAATTGTCGCTTGTCGACCAAAAACCACTAGGTCGACACACGACATTCTCTCGACGCTCTCTCGACGCGCGACAAATTTTGATTGATGTCGATTGATTTGTCGCGCGTCGAGAGAGCGTCGATAGAATGTCGTGTGTGTCGCCGGGTGTGGGAGTAATTTTTTTCATCTGCAAGCAAGGTGTTAA